>NW_027516567.1:0-56815 GCF_048772815.1 Callospermophilus lateralis | reverse complement strand
AAGAGGAAACAAACCATAGAGTCAGAACCTAAAACTACTTTATTTTGTCAATTTTCAAAGACCTAGCACAAACCGTGTTTCATTTAGAGTTCCCAACACATCTATCTATATAGGAGAAAACAGAGTGAAACCTAAAAATTCAAACTCTTACTGGAAACGAACGCTTCAACCTAGAAGAGTGAAAATTGGGCAGCCAAGTGGGCTTAGTGAACTGATCACTACCACACAGAATCATCCAGATTGGGTGAAAAAATGTTTGCCGAAATTTCAGAAAACCAGTACTTTTGGACGCTTGGCACACGTTTCCAATGAAAGTGTATTTAGGCAGTCTCCAGTTAGGGCTGCTTCAAGAGGAAACAAACCATAGAGACAGAACCTAAAACTACTTTATTTTGTCAATTTTCAAAGAGCTAGCACAAACCGTGTTTCATTTAGAGTTCCAAACACATCTATCTATATAGGAGAAAACACAGTGAAACCTAAAAATTCAAACTCTTACTGGAAACGAACGCTTCAACTTAGAAGAGTGAAAATTTGGCAGCCAAGTGGGGCTTAGTGAACTGGTCATTACCACAGAGAATCATCAAGATTGGGTGAAAAAATGTTTGCCGAGATTTCAGAAAACCAGTACTTTTGGACGCTTGGCACACGTTTCCAATGAAAGTGTATTTAGGCAGTCTCCAGTTAGGGCTGCTTCAAGAGGAAACAAACCATAGAGACGGAACCTAAAACTACTTTATTTTGTCAATTTTCAAAGAGCTAGCACAAACCGTGTTTCATTTAGAGTTCTTAACACATCTATCTATATAGGAGAAAACAGAGTGAAACCTAAAAATTCAAACTCTTATTGGAAACGAACGCTTCAACCTGGAAGAGTGAATATTGGGCAGCCAAGTGGGCTTAGTGAACTGATCATTACCACAGAGAATCATCAAGATATGGTGAAAAAATGTTTGCCGAGATTTCAGAAAACCAGTGCTTTTGGACGCTTGGCACACCTTTACAATGAAAGTGTACTTAGGCAGTCTCTAGTTAGGGCTGCTTCAAGAAAAAACAAACCATGGAGACAGAACCTAAAACCACTCTATTTTGTCAATTTTCAAAGAGCTAGCACAAACCGTGTTTCATTTAGAGTTCCCAACACATCTATCTATATAGGAGAAAACAGAGTGAAACCTAAAAATTCAAACTCTTACTGGAATCGAACGCTTCAACCTAGAAGAGTGAAAATTGGGCAGCCAAGTGGACTTAGTGAACTGATCACTACCACAATGTCTCATCAAGATTGGGTGAAAAAAGGTTTGCCGAGATTTCAGAAAACCAGTACTTTTGGACGCTTGGCACACCGTTCCAATGAAAATGTCTTTAGGCAGGCTCTGCTTAGGGCTGCTTCAAGAGGAAACAACCTTTGAGACAGAACTTAGAACTACTTTATTTTGTCAATTTTCAAAGAGCTAGCACAAACCGTGTTTCATTTAGAGTTCCCAACACATCTATCTATATAGGAGAAAACACAGTGAAACCTAAAAATTCAAACTCTTACTGGAATCGAATGCTTCAACCTACAAGAGTGAAAATTGGGCAGCCAAGTGGACTTAGTGAACTGATCACTATCACAATGTCTCATCAAGATTGGGTGAAAAAAGGTTTGCCGAGATTTCAGAAAACCAGTACTTTTGGACGCTTGGCACACGTTTCTAATGAAAGTGTATTTAGGCAGTCTCCAGTTAGGGCTGCTTGAAGAGGAAACAAACCATAGAGACAGAACCTAAAACTACTTTATTTTGTCAATTTTCAAAGAGCTAGCACAAACCGTGTTTCATTTAGAGTTCCAAACACATCTATCTATATAGGAGAAAACACAGTGAAACCTAAAATTCAAACTCTTACTGGAAACGAACGCTTCAACTTAGAAGAGTGAAAATTGGGCAGCCAAGTGGGCTTAGTGAACTGGTCACTACCACAGAGAATCATCAATATTGGGTGAAAAAATGATTGCCGAGATTTCAGAAAACCAGTACTTTTGGACGCTTGGCACACCTTTCCAATGAAAATGTCTTTAGGCAGGCTCTGCTTAGGGCTGCTTCAAGAGGAAACAAACCTTTGAGACAGAAATTAGAACTACTTTATTTGTCGATTTTCAAAGAGCTAGCACAAACCGTGTTTCATTTAGAGTTCCAAACACATCTATCTATATAGGAGAAAACACAGTGAAACCTAAAAATTCAAACTCTTACTGGAAACGAACGCTTCAACTTAGAAGAGTGAAAATTGGGCAGCCAAGTGGGCTTAGTGAACTGGTCACTACCACAGAGAATCATCAATATTGGGTGAAAAAATGATTGCTGAGATTTCAGAAAACCAGTACTTTTGGACGCTTGGCACACCTTTCCAATGAAAATGTCTTTAGGCTGCTCTGCTTAGGGCTGCTTCAAGAGGAAACAAACCTTAGAGACAGAAATTAGAACTACTTTATTTTGTCGATTTTCAAAGAGCTAGCACAAACCGTGTTTCATTTAGAGTTCCCAACACATCTATCTATATAGGAGAAGACAGAGTGAAACCTAAAAATTCAAACTCTTACTGGAAACGACCGCTTCAACCTAGAAGAGTGAAAATTGGGAAGCCAAGTTGACTTAGTGAACTGATCACTACCACAGAGAATCATCCAGATTGGGTGAAAAAATGTTTGCCGAGATTTCAGAAAACCAGTACTTTTGGACGCTTGGCACACGTTTCCAATGAAAGTGTATTTAGGCAGTCTCCAGTTAGGGCTGCTTGAAGAGGAAACAAACCATAGAGACAGAACCTAAAACTACTTTATTTTGTCAATTTTCAAAGAGCTAGCACAAACCGTGTTTCATTTAGAGTTCCAAACACATCTATCTATATAGGAAAAAACAGAGTGAAAAATAAAAATTCAAACTCTTATTGGAAACGAACGCTTCAACCTAGAAGAGTGAAAATTGGGGAGCCAAGTGGACATAGTGAACTGATCACTACCACAATGTCTCATCAAGATTGGGTGAAAAAAGGTTTGCCGAGATTTCAGAAAACCAGTACTTTTGGACGCTTGGCACACCTTGCCAATGAAAATGTCTTTAGGCAGGCTCTGCTTAGGGCTGCTTCAAGAGGAAACAAACCTTAGAGACAGAAATTAGAACTACTTTATTTTGTCAATTTTCAAAGAGCTAGCACAAACCGTGTTTCATTTAGAGTTCCAAACACATCTATCTATATAGGAGAAAACACAGTGAAACCTAAAATTCAAACTCTTACTGGAAACGAACGCTTCAACTTAGAAGAGTGAAAATTGGGCAGCCAAGTGGGCTTAGTGAACTGGTCACTACCACAGAGAATCAACAATATTGGGTGAAAAAATGATTGCCGAGATTTCAGAAAACCAGTACTTTTGGACGCTTGGCACACCTTTCCAATGAAAATGTCTTTAGGCAGGCTCTGCTTAGGGCTGCTTCAAGAGGAAACAAACCTTAGAGACAGAAATTAAAACTACTTTATTTGTCGATTTTCAAAGAGCTAGCACAAACCGTGTTTCATTTAGAGTTCCAAACACATCTATCTATATAGGAGAAAACACAGTGAAACCTAAAAATTCAAACTCTTACTGGAAACGAACGCTTCAACTTAGAAGAGTGAAAATTGGGCAGCCAAGTGGGCTTAGTGAACTGGTCACTACCACAGAGAATCATCAATATTGGGTGAAAAAATGATTGCTGAGATTTCAGAAAACCAGTACTTTTGGACGCTTGGCACACCTTTCCAATGAAAATGTCTTTAGGCTGCTCTGCTTAGGGCTGCTTCAAGAGGAAACAAACCTTAGAGACAGAAATTAGAACTACTTTATTTTGTCGATTTTCAAAGAGCTAGCACAAACCGTGTTTCATTTAGAGTTCCCAACACATCTATCTATATAGGAGAAGACAGAGTGAAACCTAAAAATTCAAACTCTTACTGGAAACGACCGCTTCAACCTAGAAGAGTGAAAATTGGGAAGCCAAGTTGACTTAGTGAACTGATCACTACCACAGAGAATCATCCAGATTGGGTGAAAAAATGTTTGCCGAGATTTCAGAAAACCAGTACTTTTGGACGCTTGGCACACGTTTCCAATGAAAGTGTATTTAGGCAGTCTCCAGTTAGGGCTGCTTGAAGAGGAAACAAACCATAGAGACAGAACCTAAAACTACTTTATTTTGTCAATTTTCAAAGAGCTAGCACAAACCGTGTTTCATTTAGAGTTCCAAACACATCTATCTATATAGGAAAAAACAGAGTGAAAAATAAAAATTCAAACTCTTATTGGAAACGAACGCTTCAACCTAGAAGAGTGAAAATTGGGGAGCCAAGTGGACATAGTGAACTGATCACTACCACAATGTATCATCAAGATTGGGTGAAAAAAGGTTTGCCGAGATTTCAGAAAACCAGTACTTTTGGACGCTTGGCACACCTTGCCAATGAAAATGTCTTTAGGCAGGCTCTGCTTAGGGCTGCTTCAAGAGGAAACAAACCTTAGAGACAGAAATTAGAACTACTTTATTTTGTCAATTTTCAAAGAGCTAGCACAAACCGTGTTTCATTTAGAGTTCCAAACACATCTATCTATATAGGAGAAAACACAGTGAAACCTAAAAATTCAAACTCTTACTGGAAACGAACGCTTCAACTTAGAAGAGTGAAAATTGGGCAGCCAAGTGGGCTTAGTGAACTGGTCACTACCACAGAGAATCATCAATATTGGGTGAAAAAATGATTGCCGAGATTTCAGAAAACCAGTACTTTTGGACGCTTGGCACACCTTTCCAATGAAAATGTCTTTAGGCAGGCTCTGCTTAGTGCTGCTTCAAGAGGAAACAAACCTTAGAGACAGAACCTAAATCTACTTTATTTTGTCAATTTTCAAAGAGCTAGCACAAGCCGTGTTTCATTTAGAGTTCCAAACACATCTATCTATATAGGAGAAAACACAGTGAAACCTAAAAACTCAAACTCTTACTGGAAACACACGCTTCAACCTAGAAGAGTGAAAATTTGGCAGCCAAGTGGGCTTAGTGAACTGATCAATACCACAGAGAATCATCAATATTGGGTGAAAAAATGTTTGCCGAGATTTCAGAAAACCAGTACTTTTGGACGCTTGGCACACCTTTCCAATGAAAGTGTATTTAGGCAGTCTCCAGTTAGGGCTGCTTCAAGAGGAAACAAACCATAGAGACAGAACCTAAAACTACTTTATTTTGTCAATTTTCAAAGAGCTAGCACAAACCGTGTTTCATTTAGAGTTCCCAACACATCTATCTATATAGGAGAAAACAGAGTGAAACCTAAAAATTCAAACTCTTACTGGAAACGAACGCTTCAACCTAGAAGAGTGAAAATTGGGCAGCCAAGTGGACTTAGTGAACTGATCATTACCACAGAGAATCATCATGATTGGGTGAAAAAATGTTTGCCGAGATTTCAGAAAACCAGTACTTTTGGACGCTGGCCACACCTTTCCAATGAAAATGTCTTTAGGCAGTCTCTGCTTAGGTCTGCTTCAAGAGGAAACAAACCATAGAGACAGAACCTAAAACTACTTTATTTTGTCAATTTTCAAAGACCTAGCACAAACCGTGTTTCATTTAGAGTTCCCAACACATCTATCTATATAGGAGAAAACAGAGTGAAACCTAAAAATTCAAACTCTTACTGGAAACGAACGCTTCAACCTAGAAGAGTGAAAATTGGGCAGCCAAGTGGGCTTAGTGAACTGATCACTACCACACAGAATCATCCAGATTGGGTGAAAAAATGTTTGCCGAGATTTCAGAAAACCAGTACTTTTGGACGCTTGGCACACGTTTCCAATGAAAGTGTATTTAGGCAGTCTCCAGTTAGGGCTGCTTCAAGAGGAAACAAACCATAGAGACAGAACCTAAAACTACTTTATTTTGTCAATTTTCAAAGAGCTAGCACAAACCGTGTTTCATTTAGAGTTCCAAACACATCTACCTATATAGGAGAAAACACAGTGAAACCTAAAAATTCAAACTCTTACTGGAAACGAACGCTTCAACTTAGAAGAGTGAAAATTGGGCAGCCAAGTGGACTTAGTGAACTGATCACTACCACAATGTCTCATCAAGATTGGGTGAAAAAATGTTTGCCGAGATTTCAGAAAACCAGTACTTTTGGACGCTTGGCACACCTTTCCAATGAAAATGTCTTTAGGCAGGCTCTGCTTAGGGCTGCTTCAAGAGGAAACAAACCTTAGAGACAGAAATTAGAACTATTTTATTTTGTCAATTTTCAAAGAGCTAGCACAAACCGTGTTTCATTTAGAGTTCCAAACACATCTATCTATATAGGAGAAAACACAGTGAAACCTAAAAATTCAAACTCTTACTGGAAACGAACGCTTCAACTTAGAAGAGTGAAAATTGGGCAGCCACGTGGGCTTAGTGAACTGGTCACTACCACAGAGAATCATCAATATCGGGTGAAAAAATGATTGCCGAGATTTCAGAAAACCAGTACTTTTGCACGCTTGGCACACCTTTCCAAAAAAATGTCTTTAGGCAGGCTCTGCTTAGGGCTGCTTCAAGAGGAAATAAACCTTAGAGACAGAACCTAAAACTACTTTATTTTGTCAATTTTCAAAGAGCTAGCACAAACCGTGTTTCATTTAGAGTTCCCAACACATCTATCTATATAGGAGAAAACAGAGTGAAACCTAAAAATTCAAACTCTTACTGGAAACGAACGCTTCAACCTAGAAGAGTGAAAATTGGGCAGCCAAGTGGACTTAGTGAACTGATCATTACCACAGAGAATCATCAAGATTGGGTGAAAAAATGTTTGCCGTGATTTCAGAAAACCAGTACTTTTGGACGCTGGCCACACCTTTCCAATGAAAATGTCTTTAGGCAGTCTCTGCTTAGGGCTGCTTCAAGAGGAAACAAACCATAGAGACAGAACCTAAAACTACTTTATTTTGTCAATTTTCAAAGACCTAGCACAAACCGTGTTTCATTTAGAGTTCCCAACACATCTATCTATATAGGAGAAAACAGAGTGAAACCTACAAATTCAAACTCTTACTGGAAACGAACGCTTCAACCTAGAAGAGTGAAAATTGGGCAGCCAAGTGGGCTTAGTGAACTGATCACTACCACACAGAATCATCCAGATTGGGTGAAAAAATGTTTGCCGAGATTTCAGAAAACCAGTACTTTTGGACGCTTGGCACACGTTTCCAATGAAAGTGTATTTAGGCAGTCTCCAGTTAGGGCTGCTTCAAGAGGAAACAAACCATAGAGACAGAACCTAAAACTACTTTTTTTTGTCAATTTTCAAAGAGCTAGCACAAACCGTGTTTCATTTAGAGTTCCCAACACATCTATCTATATACGAGAAAACACAGTGAAACCTAAAAATTCAAACTCTTACTGGAAACGAACGCTTCAACTTAGAAGAGTGAAAATTTGGCAGCCAAGTGGGCTTAGTGAACTGGTCATTACCACAGAGAATCATCAAGATTGGGTGAAAAAATGTTTGCCGAGATTTCAGAAAACCAGTGCTTTTGGACGCTTGGCACACCTTTCCAATGAAAGTGTACTTAGGCAGTCTCTAGTTAGGGCTGCTTCAAGAAAAAACAAACCATGGAGACAGAACCTAAAACCACTCTATTTTGTCAATTTTCAAAGAGCTAGCACAAACCGTGTTTCATTTAGAGTTCCCAACACATCTATCTATATAGGAGAAAACAGAGTGAAACCTAAAAATTCAAACTCTTACTGGAATCGAACGCTTCAACCTAGAAGAGTGAAAATTGGGCAGCCAAGTGGACTTAGTGAACTGATCACTACCACAATGTCTCATCAAGATTGGGTGAAAAAAGGTTTGCCGAGATTTCAGAAAACCAGTACTTTTGGACGCTTGGCACACCTTTCCAATGAAAATGTCTTTAGGCAGGCTCTGCTTAGTGCTGCTTCAAGAGGAAACAAACCTTAGAGACAGAACCTAAATCTACTTTATTTTGTCAATTTTCAAAGAGCTAGCACAAGCCGTGTTTCATTTAGAGTTCCAAACACATCTATCTATATAGGAGAAAACACAGTGAAACCTAAAAACTCAAACTCTTACTGGAAACACACGCTTCAACCTAGAAGAGTGAAAATTTGGCAGCCAAGTGGGCTTAGTGAACTGATCAATACCACAGAGAATCATCAATATTGGGTGAAAAAATGTTTGCCGAGATTTCAGAAAACCAGTACTTTTGGACGCTTGGCACACCTTTCCAATGAAAGTGTATTTAGGCAGTCTCCAGTTAGGGCTGCTTCAAGAGGAAACAAACCATAGAGACAGAACCTAAAACTACTTTATTTTGTCAATTTTCAAAGAGCTAGCACAAACCGTGTTTCATTTAGAGTTCCCAACACATCTATCTATATAGGAAAAAACAGAGTGAAATCTAAAAATTCAAACCCTTATTGGAAACGAACGCTTCAACCTAGAAGAGTGAAAATTGGGCAGCCAAGTGTACTTAGTGAACTGATCACTACCACAATGTCTCATCAAGATTGGGTGAAAAAAGGTTTGCCGAGATTTCAGAAAACCAGTACTTTTGGACGCTTGGCACACCTTTCCAATGAAAGTGTATTTAGGCAGTCTCCAGTTAGGGCTGCTTCAAGAGGAAACAAACCATAGAGACAGAACCTAAAACTACTTTATTTTGTCAATTTTCAAAGAGCTAGCACAAACCGTGTTTCATTTAGAGTTCCCAACACATCTATCTATATAGGAGAAAACAGAGTGAAACCTAAAAATTCAAACTCTTACTGGAAACGAACGCTACAACCTAGAAGAGTGAAAATTGGGAAGCCAAGTTGACTTAGTGTACTGATCACTACCACAGAGAATCATCCAGATTGGGTGAAAAAATGTTTGCCGAGATTTCAGAAAACCAGTACTTTTGGACGCTTGGCACACGTTTCCAATGAAAGTGTATTTCGGCAGTCTCTAGTTAGGGCTGCTTCAAGAGGAAACAAACCATAGAGACAGAACCTAAATCTACTTTATTTTGTCAATTTTCAAAGAGCTAGCACAAACCGTGTTTCATTTAGAGTTCCCAACACATCTATCTACATAGGAGAAAACAGAGTGAAACCTAAAAATTCAAACTCTTACTGGAAACGAACGCTACAACCTAGAAGAGTGAAAATTGGGAAGCCAAGTTGACTTAGTGTACTGATCACTACCACAGAGAATCATCAATATTGGGTGAAAAAATGTTTGCCGAGATTTCAGATAATCAGTACTTTTCTACGCTTGGCACACCTTTCCAATGAAAGTGTATTTAGGCAGCCTCCAGTTAGGGCTGCTTCAAGAGGAAACAAACCATAGAGACAGAACCTAAAACTACTTTATTTTGTCAATTTTCAAAGAGCTAGCACAAACCGTGTTTCATTTAGAGTTCCCAACACATCTATCTATATAGGAGAAAACAGAGTGAAACCTAAAAATTCAAACTCTTACTGGAAACGAACGCTTCAACCTAGAAGAGTGAAAATTGGGCAGCCAAGTGGACTTAGTGAACTGATCATTACCACAGAGAATCATCAAGATTGGGTGAAAAAATGTTTGCCGAGATTTCAGAAAACCAGTAGTTTTGGACGATGGCCACACCATTCCAATGAAAATGTCTTTAGGCTGTCTCTGCTTAGGGCTGCTTCAAAAGGAAACAACCTTAGAGACAGAAATTAGAACTATTTATTTTGTCAATTTTCAAAGAGCTAGCACAAACCGTGTTTCATTTAGAGTTCCCAACACATCTATCTATATAGGAGAAAACAGAGTGAAACCTAAAAATTCAAACTCTTACTGGAAACGAACGCTTCAACCTAGAAGTGTGACAATTGGGCAGCCAAGTGGCCTTAGTGAACTGATCACTACCACAATGTCTCATCAAGATTGGGTGAAAAAAGGTTTGCCGAGATTTCAGAAATCCAGTACTTTTGGACGCTTGGCACACGTTTCCAATGAAAGTGTATTTAGGCGGTCTCTAGTTAGGGCTGCTTCAAGAAAAAACAAACCATGGAGACAGAACCTAAAACCACTCTATTTTTTCAATTTTCAAAGAGCTAGCACAAACCGTGTTTCATTTAGAGTTCCCAACACATCTATCTATATAGGAGAAAACAGAGTGAAACCTAAAAATTCAAACTCTTACTGGAATCCAACGCTTCAAACTAGAAGAGTGAAAATTGGGCAGCCAAGTGGACTTAGTGAACTGATGACTACCACAATGTCTCATCAAGATTGGGTGAAAAAAGTTTTGCCGAGATTTCAGAAAACCAGTACTTTTGGACGCTTGGCACACCTTTCCAATGAAAATGTCTTTAGGCAGGCTCTGCTTAGGGCTGCTTCAAGAGGAAACAAACCTTAGAGACAGAAATTAGAACTACTTTATTTTGTCAATTTTCAAAGAGCTAGCACAAACCGTGTTTCATTTAGAGTTCCAAACACATCTATCTATATAGGAGAAAACACAGTGAAACCTAAAAATTCAAACTCTTACTGGAAACGAACGCTCAACTTAGAAGAGTGAAAATTGGGCAGCCAAGTGGGCTTAGTGAACTGGTCACTACCACAGAGAATCATCAATATTGGGTGAAAAAATGATTGCCGAGATTTCAGAAAACCAGTACTTTTGGACGCTTGGCACACCTTTCCAATGAAAATGTCTTTAGGCAGGCTCTGCTTAGGGCTGCTTCAAGAGGAAACAAATCTTAGAGACAGAACCTAAATCTACTTTATTTTGTCAATTTTCAAAGAGCTAGCACAAGCTGTGTTTCATTTAGAGTTCCAAACACATCTATCTATATAGGAGAAATACAGTGAAACCTAAAAATTCAAACTCTTACTGGAAACGAACGCTTCAACCTAAAGAGTGAAAATTGGGCAGCCAAGTGGACTTAGTGAACTGATCATTACCACAGAGAATCATCAAGATTGGGTGAAAAAATGTTTGCCGAGATTTCAGAAAACCAGTACTTTTGGACGCTTGGCACACCTTTCCAATGAAAGTGTATTTCGGCAATCTCTAGTTAGGGCTGCTTCAAGAGGAAACAAACCATAGAGACAGAACCTAAATCTATTTTATTTTGTCAATTTTCAAAGAGCTAGCACAAACCGTGTTTCATTTAGAGTTCCCAACACATCTATCTATATAGGAGAAAACAGAGTGAAACCTAAAAATTCAAACTCTTACTGGAAACGAACGCTTCAACCTAGAAGAGTGAAAATTGGGAAGCCAAGTTGACTTAGTGAACTGATCACTACCACAGAGAATCATCCAGATTGGGTGAAAAAATGTTTGCCGAGATTTCAGAAAACCAGTACTTTTGGACGCTTGGCACACGTTTCCAATGAAAGTGTATTTAGGCAGTCTCCAGTTAGGGCTGCTTCAAGAGGAAACAAACCATAGAGACAGAACCTAAAACTACTTTATTTTGTCAATTTTCAAAGACCTAGCACAAACCGTGTTTCATTTAGAGTTCCCAACACATCTATCTATATAGGAGAAAACAGAGTGAAACCTAAAAATTCAAACTCTTACTGGAAACGAACGCTTCAACCTAGAAGAGTGAAAATTTGGCAGCCAAGTGGGCTTAGTGAACTGATCACTACCACAGAAAATCATCAATATTGGGTGAAAAAATATTTGCCGAGATTTCAGAAAACCAGTACTTTTGGACGCTTGGCACACCTTTCCAATGAAAATGTCTTTAGGCAGGCTCTGCTTAGGGCTGCTTCAAGAGGAAACAAACCTTAGAGACAGAACCTAAATCTACTTTATTTTGTCAATTTTCAAATAGCTAGCACAAGTCGTGTTTCATTTAGAGTTCCAAACACATCTACCTATATAGGAGAAAACACAGTGAAACCTAAAAATTCAAACTCTTACTGGAAACACACGCTTCAACCTAGAAGAGTGAAAATTGGGCAGCCAAGTGGGCTTAGTGAACTGATCACTACCACAGAGAATCATCAATATTGGGTGAAAAAATGTTTGCCGAGATTTCAGAAAACCAGTACTTTTGGACGCTTGGCACACCTTTCCAATGAAAGTGTATTTAGGCAGTCTCCAGTTAGGGCTGCTTCAAGAGGAAACAAACCATAGAGACAGAACCTAAAACTACTTTATTTTGTCAATTTTCAAAGAGCTAGCACAAACCGTGTTTCATTTAGAGTTCCCAACACATCTATCTATATAGGAGAAAACAGAGTGAAACCTAAAAATTCAAACTCTTACTGGAAACGAACGCTTCAACCTAGAAGAGTGAAAATTGGGCAGCCAAGTGGACTTAGTGAACTGATCATTACCACAGAGAATCATCAATATTGGGTGAAAAAATGTTTGCCGAGATTTCAGAAAACCAGTTCTTTTGGACGCTGGCCACACCTTTCCAATGAAAATGTCTTTAGGCAGTCTCTGCTTAGGGCTGCTTCAAGAGGAAACAACCTTAGAGACAGAACTTAGAACTACTTTATTTTGTCAATTTTCAAAGAGCTAGCACAAACCGTGTTTCATTTAGAGTTCCCAACACATCTATCTATGTAGGAGAAAACAGAGTGAAACCTAAAAATTCAAACTCTTACTGGAAACGAACGCTTCAACCTAGAAGAGTGAAAATTGGGAAGCCAAGTTGACTTAGTGTACTGATCACTACCACAGAGAATAATCCAGATTGGGTGAAAAAAATGTTTGCCGAGATTTCAGAAAACCAGTACTTTTGGACGCTTGGCACACGTTTCCAATGAAAGTGTATTTAGGCAGTCTCCAGTTAGGGCTGCTTCAAGAGGAAACAAACCATAGAGACAGAACATAAAACTACTTTATTTTGTCAATTTTCAAAGAGCTAGCACAAACCGTGTTTCATTTAGAGTTCCCAACACATCTATCTATATAGGAAAAAACAGAGTGAAACCTAAAAATTCAAACTCTTATTGGAAACGAACGCTTCAAACTAGAAGAGTGAAAATTGGGCAGCCATGTGGACTTAGTGAACTGATCACTACCACAATGTCTCATCAAGATTGGGTGAAAAAAGGTTTGCCGAGATTTCAGAAAACCAGTACTTTTGGACGCTTGGCACACGTTTCCAATGAAAGTGTATTTAGGCGGTCTCTAGTTAGGGCTGCTTCAAGAAAAAACAAACCATGGAGACAGAACCTAAAACCACTCTATTTTGTCAATTTTCAAAGAGCTAGCACAAACCGTGTTTCATTTAGAGTTCCCAACACATCTATCTATATAGGAGAAAACAGAGTGAAACCTAAAAATTCAAACTCTTACTGGAATCCAACGCTTCAAACTAGAAGAGTGAAAATTGGGCAGCCAAGTGGACTTAGTGAACTGATAACTACCACAATGTCTCATCAATATTGGGTGAAAAAAGGTTTGCCGAGATTTCAGAAAACCAGTACTTTTGGACGCTTGGCACACCTTTCCAATGAAAATGTCTTTAGGCAGGCTCTGCTTAGGGCTGCTTCAAGAGGAAACAAACCTTAGAGACAGAAATTAGAACTACTTTATTTTGTCAATTTTCAAAGAGCTAGCACAAACCGTGTTTCATTTAGAGTTCCAAACACATCTATCTATATAGGAGAAAACAGAGTGAAACCTAAAAATTCAAACTCTTACTGGAAACGAACGCTTCAACATAGAAGAGTGAAAATTCGGCAGCCAAGTGGGCTTAGTGAACTGGTCACTACCACAGAGAATCATCAATATTGGGTGAAAAAATGATTGCCAAGATTTCAGAAAACCAGTACTTTTGGTCGCTTGGCACACCTTTCCAATGAAAATGTCTTTAGGCAGGCTCTGCTTAGGGCTGCTTCAAGAGGAAACAAACCTTAGATACAGAACCTAAATCTACTTTATTTTGTCAATTTTCAAAGAGCTAGCACAAGCCGTGTTTCATTTAGAGTTCCAAACACATCTATCTCTATAGAAGAAAACACAGTGAAACCTAAAAATTCAAACTCTTACTGGAAACACACGCTTCAACCTAGAAGAGTGAAAATTGGGCAGCCAAGTGGGCTTAGTGAACTGATCATTACCACAGAGAATCATCAAGATTGGGAGAAAAAATGTTTGCCGAGATTTCAGAAAACCAGTGCTTTTGGACGCTAGGCACACCTTTCCAATGAAAGTGTACTTAGGCAGTCTCCAGTTAGGGCTGCTTCAAGAAAAAACAAACCATGGAGACAGAACCTAAAACCACACTATTTTGTCAATTTTCAAAGAGCTAGCACAAACCGTGTTTCATTTAGAGTTCCCAACACATCTATCTATATATGAGAAAACAGAGTGAAACCTAAAAATTCAAACTCTTACTGGAAACGAACGCTTCAACCTAGAAGAGTGAAAATTGGGCAGCCAAGTGGACTTAGTGAACTGATCACTACCACAATGTCTCATCAAGATAGGGTGAAAAAAGTTTTGCCGAGATTTCAGAAAACCAGTACTTTTGGACGCTTGGCACACCTTTCCAATGAAAATGTCTTTAGGCAGGCTCTGCTTAGGGCTGCTTCAAGAGGAAACAAACCTTAGAGAGAGAACCTAAATCTACTTTATTTTGTCAATTTTCAAAGAGCTAGCACAAGCCGTGTTTCATTTAGAGTTCCAAACACATCTATCTATATAGGAGAAAACACAGTGAAACCTAAAAATTCAAACTCTTACTGGAAACACACGCTTCAACCTAGAAGAGTGAAAATTTGGCAGCCAAGTGGGCTTAGTGAACTCATCACTACCACAGAGAATCATCCAGATTGGGTGAAAAAATGTTTGCCGAGATTTCAGAAAACCAGTACTTTTGGACGATTGGCACACCTTTCCAATGAAAGTGTATTTAGGCAGTCTCCAGTTAGGGCTGCTTCAAGAGGAAACAAACCATAGAGACAGAACCTAAAACTACTTTATTTTGTAAATTTTCAAAGAGCTAGCACAAGCCGTGTTTCATTTAGAGTTCCAAACACATCTATCTATATAGGAGAAAACAGAGTGAAACCTAAAAATTCAAACTCTTACTGGAAATGAACGCTTCAACCTAGAAGAGTGAAAATTGGGAAGCCAAGTTGACTTCGTGAACTGATCACTACCACAGAGAATCATCCAGATTGGGTGAAAAAATGTTTGCCGAGATTTCAGAAAACCAGTACTTTTGGACGCTTGGCACACGTTTCCAATGAAAGTGTATTTAGGCAGTCTCCAGTTAGGGCTGCTTCAAGAGGAAACAAACCTTAGAGACAGAAATTAGAACTACTTTATTTTGTCAATTTTCAAAGAGCTAGCACAAACCGTGTTTCATTTAGAGTTCCAAACACATCTATCTATATAGGAGAAAACACAGTGAAACCTAAAAATTCAATCTCTTACTGGAAACGAACGCTTCAACTTAGAAGAGTGAAAATTGGGCAGCCAAGGGGGCTTAGTGAACTGGTCACTACCACAGAGAATCATCAATATTGGGTGAAAAAATGATTGCCGAGATTTCAGAAAACCAGTGCTTTTGGACGCTTGGCACACCTTTCCAATGAAAATGTTTTTAGGCAGGCTCTGCTTAGGGCTGCTTAAAGAGGAAACAAACCATAGAGACAGAACCTAAAACTACTTTATTTTGTCAATTTTCAAAGAGCTAGCACAAACCGTGTTTCATTTAGAGTTCCCAACACATCTATCTATATAGGAGAAAACAGAGTGAAACCTAAAAATTCAAACTCTTACTGGAAACGAATGCTTCAACCTAGAAGAGTGAAAATTGGGCAGCCAAGTGGACTTAGTGAAATGATCATTACCACAGAGAATCATCAAGATTTTGTGAAAAAATGTTTGCCGAGATTTCAGAAAACCAGTACTTTTGGACGCTGGCCACACCTTTCCAATGAAAATGTCTTTAGGCAGTCTCTGCTTAGGGCTGCTTCAAGAGGAAACAACCTTAGAGACAGAACTTAGAACTACTTTATTTTGTCAATTTTCAAAGAGCTAGCACAAACCGTGTTTCATTTAGAGTTCCAAACACATCTATCTATATAGGAGAAAACAGAGTGAAACCTAAAAATTCAAACTCTTACTGGAAACGAACGCTTCAACATAGAAGAGTGAAAATTCGGCAGCCAAGTGGGCTTAGTGAACTGGTCACTACCACAGAGAATCATCAATATTGGGTGAAAAAATGATTGCCAAGATTTCAGAAAACCAGTACTTTTGGTCGCTTGGCACACCTTTCCAATGAAAATGTCTTTAGGCAGGCTCTGCTTAGGGCTGCTTCAAGAGGAAACAAACCTTAGATACAGAACCTAAATCTACTTTATTTTGTCAATTTTCAAAGAGCTAGCACAAGCCGTGTTTCATTTAGAGTTCCAAACACATCTATCTCTATAGAAGAAAACACAGTGAAACCTAAAAATTCAAACTCTTACTGGAAACACACGCTTCAACCTAGAAGAGTGAAAATTGGGCAGCCAAGTGGGCTTAGTGAACTGATCATTACCACAGAGAATCATCAAGATTGGGAGAAAAAATGTTTGCCGAGATTTCAGAAAACCAGTGCTTTTGGACGCTAGGCACACCTTTCCAATGAAAGTGTACTTAGGCAGTCTCCAGTAAGGGCTGCTTCAAGAAAAAACAAACCATGGAGACAGAACCTAAAACCACACTATTTTGTCAATTTTCAAAGAGCTAGCACAAACCGTGTTTCATTTAGAGTTCCCAACACATCTATCTATATATGAGAAAACAGAGTGAAACCTAAAAATTCAAACTCTTACTGGAAACGAACGCTTCAACCTAGAAGAGTGAAAATTGGGCAGCCAAGTGGACTTAGTGAACTGATCACTACCACAATGTCTCATCAAGATAGGGTGAAAAAAGTTTTGCCGAGATTTCAGAAAACCAGTACTTTTGGACGCTTGGCACACCTTTCCAATGAAAATGTCTTTAGGCAGGCTCTGCTTAGGGCTGCTTCAAGAGGAAACAAACCTTAGAGAGAGAACCTAAATCTACTTTATTTTGTCAATTTTCAAAGAGCTAGCACAAGCCGTGTTTCATTTAGAGTTCCAAACACATCTATCTATATAGGAGAAAACACAGTGAAACCTAAAAATTCAAACTCTTACTGGAAACACACGCTTCAACCTAGAAGAGTGAAAATTTGGCAGCCAAGTGGGCTTAGTGAACTCATCACTACCACAGAGAATCATCCAGATTGGGTGAAAAAATGTTTGCCGAGATTTCAGAAAACCAGTACTTTTGGACGATTGGCACACCTTTCCAATGAAAGTGTATTTAGGCAGTCTCCAGTTAGGGCTGCTTCAAGAGGAAACAAACCATAGAGACAGAACCTAAAACTACTTTATTTTGTAAATTTTCAAAGAGCTAGCACAAGCCGTGTTTCATTTAGAGTTCCAAACACATCTATCTATATAGGAGAAAACAGAGTGAAACCTAAAAATTCAAACTCTTACTGGAAATGAACGCTTCAACCTAGAAGAGTGAAAATTGGGAAGCCAAGTTGACTTCGTCAACTGATCACTACCACAGAGAATCATCCAGATTGGGTGAAAAAATGTTGCCGAGATTTCAGAAAACCAGTACTTTTGGACGCTTGGCACACGTTTCCAATGAAAGTGTATTTAGGCAGTCTCCAGTTAGGGCTGCTTCAAGAGGAAACAAACCTTAGAGACAGAAATTAGAACTACTTTATTTTGTCAATTTTCAAAGAGCTAGCACAAACCGTGTTTCATTTAGAGTTCCAAACACATCTATCTATATAGGAGAAAACACAGTGAAACCTAAAAATTCAATCTCTTACTGGAAACGAACGCTTCAACTTAGAAGAGTGAAAATTGGGCAGCCAAGGGGGCTTAGTGAACTGGTCACTACCACAGAGAATCATCAATATTGGGTGAAAAAATGATTGCCGAGATTTCAGAAAACCAGTGCTTTTGGACGCTTGGCACACCTTTCCAATGAAAATGTTTTTAGGCAGGCTCTGCTTAGGGCTGCTTAAAGAGGAAACAAACCATAGAGACAGAACCTAAAACTACTTTATTTTGTCAATTTTCAAAGAGCTAGCACAAACCGTGTTTCATTTAGAGTTCCCAACACATCTATCTATATAGGAGAAAACAGAGTGAAACCTAAAAATTCAAACTCTTACTGGAAACGAATGCTTCAACCTAGAAGTGAAAATTGGGCAGCCAAGTGGACTTAGTGAAATGATCATTACCACAGAGAATCATCAAGATTTTGTGAAAAAATGTTTGCCGAGATTTCAGAAAACCAGTACTTTTGGACGCTGGCCACACCTTTCCAATGAAAATGTCTTTAGGCAGTCTCTGCTTAGGGCTGCTTCAAGAGGAAACAACCTTAGAGACAGAACTTAGAACTACTTTATTTTGTCAATTTTCAAAGAGCTAGCACAAACCGTGTTCATTTAGAGTTCCCAACACATCTATCTATATAGGAGAAAACAGAGTGAAACCTAAAAGTTCAAACTCTTACTGGAAACGAACGCTTCAACCTAGAAGAGTGAAAATTGGGAAGCCAAGTTGACTTAGTGTACTGATCACTACCACAGAGAATCATCCAGTTTGGGTGAAAAAATATTTGCCGAGATTTCAGAAAACCAGTACTTTTGGACGCTTGGCACACGTTTCCAATGAAAGTGTATTTAGGCAGTCTCCAGTTAGGGCTGCTTGAAGAGAAAACAAACCATAGAGACAGAACCTAAAACTACTTTATTTTGTCAATTTTCAAAGAGCTAGCACAAACCGTGTTTCATTTAGAGTTCCAAACACATCTATCTATATAGGAGAAAACACAGTGAAACCTAAAAATTCAAACTCTTACTGGAAACGAACGCTTCAACTTAGAAGAGTGAAAATTGGGCAGCCAAGTGGGCTTAGTGATCTGGTCACTACCACAGAGAATCATCAATATTGGGTGAAAAAATGATTGCCGAGATTTCAGAAAACCAGTACTTTTGGACGCTTGGCACACCTTTCCAATGAAAATGTCTTTAGGCAGGCTCTGCTTAGGGCTGCTTCAGGAGGAAACAAACCTTAGAGACAGAACTTAGAACTACTTTATTTTTTCAATTTTCAAAGAGCTAGCACAAACCGTGTTTCATTTAGAGTTCCCAACACATCTATCTATATAGGAGAAAACAGAGTGAAACCTAAAAATTCAAACTCTTACTGGAATCGAATGCTTCAACCTAGAAGAGTGAAAATTGGGCAGCCAAGTGGACTTAGTGAACTGATCACTACCACAATGTCTCATCAAGATTGGGTGAAAAAGGTTTGCCGAGATTTCAGAAAACCAGTACTTTTGGACGCTTGGCACACCTTTCCAATGAAAATGTCTTTAGGCAGGCTCTGCTTAGGGCTGCTTCAAGAGGAAACAAACCTTAGAGACAGAAATTAGAACTACTTTATTTTGTCAATTTTCAAAGAGCTAGCACAAACCGTGTTTCATTTAGAGTTCCAAACACATCTATCTATATAGGAGAAAACACAGTGAAACCTAAAAATTCAAACTCTTACTGGAAACGAACGCTTCAACTTAGAAGAGTGAAAATTGGGCAGCCAAGTGGGCTTAGTGAACTGGTCACTACCACAGAGAATCATCAATATTGGGTGAAAAAATGATTGCCGAGATTTCAGAAAACCAGTACTTTTGGACGCTTGGCACACCTTTCCAATGAAAATGTCTTTAGGCAGGCTCTGCTTAGGGCTCCTTCAAGAGGAAACAAACCTTAGAGACAGAACCTAAATCTACTTTATTTTGTCAATTTTCAAAGAGCTAGCACAAGCCGTGTTTCATTTAGAGTTCCAAACACATCTATCTATATAGGAGAAAACACAGTGAAACCTAAAAATTCAAACTCTTACTGGAAACACACGCTTCAACGTAGAAGAGTGAAAATTTGGCAGCCAAGTGGGCTTAGTGAACTGATCACTACCACAGAGAATCATCAATATTGGGTGAAAAAATGTTTCCCGAGATTTCAGAAAACCAGTACTTTTGGACGCTTGGCACACCTTTCCAATGAAAATGTCTTTAGGCAGGCTCTGCTTAGGGCTGCTTGAAGAGGAAACAAACCATAGAGACAGAACCTAAAACTACATTATTTTGTCAATTTTCAAAGAGCTAGCACAAACCGTGTTTCATTTAGAGTTCCCAACACATCTATCTATATAGGAGAAAACAGAGTGAAACCTAAAAATTCAAACTCTTATTGGAAACGAACGCTTCAACCTAGAAGAGTGAATATTGGGCAGCCAAGTGGGCTTAGTGAACTGAACATTACCACAGAGAATCATCAAGATTGGGTGAAAAAATGTTTGCCGAGATTTCAGAAACCAGTACTTTTGGACCCTGGCCACACCTTTCCAATGAAAATGTCTTTAGGCAGTCTCTGCTTAGGGCTGCTTCAAGAGGAAACAACATTAGAGACAGAACTTACAACTACTTTATTTTGTCAATTTTCAAAGAGCTAGCACAAACCGTGTTTCATTTAGAGTTCCCAACACATCTATCTATATAGGAGAAAACACAGTGAAACCTAAAAATTCAAACTCTTACTGGAAACGAACGCTTCAACCTAGAAGAGTGAAAATTGGGAAGCCAAGTTGACTTAGTGTACTGATCACTACCACAGAGAATCATCCAGTTTGGGTGAAAAATATTTGCCGAGATTTCAGAAAACCAGTACTTTTGGACGCTTGGCACACGTTTCCAATGAAAGTGTATTTAGGCAGTCTCCAGTTAGGGCTGCTTGAAGAGGAAACAAACCATAGAGACAGAACCTAAAACTACTTTATTTTGTCAATTTTCAAAGAGGTAGCACAAACCGTGTTTCATTTAGAGTTCCAAACACATCTATCTATATAGGAGAAAACACAGTGAAACCTAAAAATTCAAACTCTTACTGGAAATGAACGCTTCAACTTAGAAGAGTGAAAATTGGGCAGCCAAGTGGGCTTAGTGAACTGGTCACTACCACAGAGAATCATCAATATTGGGTGAAAAAATGATTGCCGAGGTTTCAGAAAACCAGTACTTTTGGACGCTTGTCACACCTTTCCAATGAAAATGTCTTTAGGAAGGCTCTGCTTAGGGCTGCTTCAAGAGGAAACAAACCTTAGAGACAGAACTTAGAACTACTTTATTTTGTCAATTTTCAAAGAGCTAGCACAAACCGTGTTTCATTTAGAGTTCCCAACACATCTATCTATATGGGAGAAAACAGAGTGAAACCTAAAATTCAAACTCTTACTGGAAATGAACGCTTCAACCTAGAAGAGTGAAAATTGGGAAGCCAAGTTGACTTCGTGAACTGATCACTACCACAGAGAATCATCCAGATTGGGTGAAAAAATGTTTGCCGAGATTTCAGAAAACCAGTACTTTTGGACGCTTGGCACACGTTTCCAATGAAAGTGTATTTAGGCAGTCTCCAGTTAGGGCTGCTTCAAGAGGAAACAAACCATAGAGACAGAACCTAAAACTACTTTATTTTGTTAATTTTCGAAGAGCTAGCACAAACCGTGTTTCATTTAGAGTTCCCAACACATCTATCTATATAGGAGAAAACAGAGTGAAACCTAAAAATTCAAACTCTTATTGGAAACGAACGCTTCAACCTAGAAGACTGAATATTGGGCAGCCAAGTGGGCTTAGTGAACTGATCATTACCACAGAGAATCATCAAGATTGGGTGAAAAAATGTTTGCCGAGATTTCAGAAAACCAGTGCTTTTGGACGCTTGGCACACCTTTCCAATGAAAGTGTACTTAGGCAGTCTCTAGTTAGGGCTGCTTCAAGAAAAAACAAACCATGGAGACAGAACCTAAAACCACTCTATTTTGTCAATTTTCAAAGAGCTAGCACAAACCGTGTTTCATTTAGAGTTCCCAACACATCTATCTATATAGGAGAAAACAGAGTGAAACCTAAAAATTCAAACTCTTACTGGAATCGAACGCTTCAACCTAGAAGAGTGAAAATTGGGCAGCCAAGTGGACTTAGTGAACTGATCACTACCACAATGTCTCATCAAGATTGGGTGAAAAAAGGTTTGCCGAGATTTCAGAAAACCAGTAGTTTTGGACGCTTGGCACACCTTTCCAATGAAAATGTATTTAGGCAGGCTCTGCTTAGGGCTGCTTCAAGAGGAAACAAACCTTAGAGACAGAACTTAGAACTACTTTATTTTGTCAATTTTCAAAGAGCTAGCACAAACCGTGTTTCATTTAGAGTTCCAAACACATCTATCTATATAGGAGAAAACACAGTGAAACCTAAAAATTCAAACTCTTACTGGAAACGAACGCTTCAACTTAGAAGAGTGAAAATTGGGCAGCCAAGTGGGCTTAGTGAACTGGTCACTACCACAGAGAATCATCAATATTGGGTGAAAAAATGATTGCCGAGATTTCAGAAAACCAGTAGTTTTGGACGCTTGGCACACCTTTCCAATGAAAATGTCTTTAGGCAGGCTCTGCTTAGGGCTGCTTCAAGAGGAAACAAACCTTAGAGACAGAACCTAAATCTACTTTATTTTGTCAATTTTCAAAGAGCTAGCACAAGCCGTGTTTCATTTAGAGTTCCAAACACATCTATCTATATAGGAGAAAACACAGTGAAACCTAAAAATTCAAACTCTTACTGGAAACACACGCTTCAACCTAGAAGAGTGAAAATTTGGCAGCCAAGTGGGCTTAGTGAACTGATCACTACCACAGAGAATCATCAATATTGGGTGAAAAAATGTTTGCCGAGATTTCAGAAAACCAGTACTTTTGGACGCTTGGCACACCTTTCCAATGAAAGTGTATTTAGGCAGTCTCCAGTTAGGGCTGCTTCAAGAGGAAACAAACCATAGAGACAGAACCTAAAACTACTTTATTTTGTCAATTTTCAAAGAGCTAGCACAAACCGTGTTTCATTAGAGTTCCCAACACATCTATCTATATAGGAGAAAACAGAGTGAAACCTAAAAATTCAAACTCTTACTGGAATCGAACGCATCAACCTAGAAGAGTGAAAATTGGGCAGCCAAGTGGACTTAGTGAACTGATCACTACCACAATGTCTCATCAAGATTGGGTGAAAAAAGGTTTGCCGAGATTTCAGAAAACCAGTACTTTTGGACGCTTGGCACACCTTTCCAATGAAAATGTCTTTAGGCAGTCTCTGCTTAGGGCTGCTTCAAGAGGAAACAACCTTAGAGACAGAACTTAGAACTACTTTATTTTGTCAATTTTCAAAGAGCTAGCACAAACCGTGTTTCATTTAGAGTTCCCACACATCTATCTATATAGGAGAAAACAGAGTAAAACCTAAAAATTCAAACTCTTACTGGAAACGAACGCTTCAACCTAGAAGAGTGAAAATTGGGAAGCCAAGTTGACTTAGTGTACTGATCACTACCACAGAGAATCATCCAGTTTGGGTGAAAAAATATTTGCCGAGATTTCAGAAAACCAGTACTTTTGGACGCTTGGCACACGTTTCCAATGAAAGTGTATTTAGGCAGTCTCCAGTTAGGGCTGCTTGAAGAGGAAACAAACCATAGAGACAGAACCTAAAACTACTTTATTTTGTCAATTTTCAAAGAGCTAGCACAAACCGTGTTTCATTTAGAGTTCCAAACACATCTATCTATATAGGAGAAAACACAGTGAAACCTAAAAATTCAAACTCTTACTGGAAACGAACGCTTCAACTTAGAAGAGTGAAAATTGGGCAGCCTAGTGGGCTTAGTGAACTGGTCACTACCACAGAGAATCATCAATATTGGGTGAAAAAATGATTGCGGAGATTTCAGAAAACCAGTACTTTTGGACGCTTGGCACACCTTTCCTATGAAAATGTCTTTAGGAAGGCTCTGCTTAGGGCTGCTTCAAGAGGAAACAAACCTTAGAGAAAGAACCTAAATCTACTTTATTTTGTCAATTTTCAAAGAGCTAGCACAAGCCGTGTTTCATTTAGAGTTCCAAACACATCTATCTATATAGGAGAAAACAGAGTGAAACCTAAAAATTCAAACTCTTATGGGAAACGAACGCTTCAAACTAGAAGAGTGAAAATTGGGCAGCCAAGTGGACTTAGTGAACTGATCATTACCACAGAGAATCATCAATTTGGGTGAAAAAATGTTTGCCGAGATTTCAGAAAACCAGTACTTTTGGACGCTGGCCACACCTTTCCAATGAAAATGTCTTCAGGCAGTCTCTGCTTAGGGCTGCTTCAAGAGGAAACAACCTTAGAGACAGAACTTAGAACTACTTTATTTTGTCAATTTTCAAAGAGCTAGCACAAACTGTGTTTCATTTAGAGTTCCCAACACATCTATCTATATAGGAGAAAACAGAGTGAAACCTAAAAATTCAAACTCTTACTGGAAACGAACGCTTCAACCTAGAAGAGTGAAAATTGGGAAGCCAAGTTGACTTAGTGTACTGATCACTACCACAGAGAATCATCCAGTTTGGGTGAAAAATGTTTGCCGAGATTTCAGAAAACCAGTACTTTTGGACGCTTGGCACACGTTTCCAATGAAAGTGTATTTAGGCAGTCTCCAGTTAGGGCTGCTTGAAGAGGAAACAAACCATAGAGACAGAACCTAAAACTACTTTATTTTGTCAATTTTCAAAGAGCTAGCACAAACCGTGTTTCATTTAGAGTTCCAAACACATCTATCTGTATAGGAGAAAACACAGTGAAACCTAAAAATTCAAACTCTTACTGGAAACGAACGCTTCAACTTAGAAGAGTGAAAATTGGGCAGCCAAGTGGGCTTAGTGAACTGGTCACTACCACAGAGAATCATCAATATTGGGTGAAAAAATGATTGCCGAGATTTCAGAAAACCAGTACTTTTGGACGCTTGGCACACCTTTCCAATGAAAATGTCTTTAGGCAGGCTCTGCTTAGGGCTGCTTCAAGAGGAAACAAACCTTAGAGACAGAACTTAGAACTACTTTATTTTGTCAATTTTCAAAGAGCTAGCACAAACCGTGTTTCATTTAGAGTTCCCAACACATCTATCTATATAGGAGAAAACAGAGTGAAACCTAAAAATTCAAACTCTTACTGGAAATGAACGCTTCAACCTAGAAGAGTGAAAATTGGGAAGCCAATTTGACTTCGTGAACTGATCACTACCACAGAGAATCATCCAGATTGATTGAAAAAATGTTTGCCGAGATTTCAGAAAACCAGTACTTTTGGACACTTGGCACACGTTTCCAATGAAAGTGTATTTAGGCAATCTCCAGTTAGGGCTGCTTCAAGAGGAAACAAACCATAGAGACAGAACCTAAAACTACTTTATTTTGTCAATTTTCAAAGAGCTAGCACAAACCGTGTTTCATTTAGAGTTCCCAACACATCTATCTATATAGGAGAAAACAGAGTGAAACCTAAAAATTCAAACTCTTATTGGAAACGAATGCTTCAACCTAGAAGAGTGAATATTGGGCAGCCAAGTGGGCTTAGTGAACTGATCATTACCACAGAGAATCATCAAGACTGGGTGAAAAAATGTTTGCCGAGATTTCAGAAAACCAGTGCTTTTGGACGCTTGGCACACCTTTCCAATGAAAGTGTACTTAGGCAGTCTCTAGATAGGGCTGCTTCAAGAAAAAACAAACCATGGAGACAGAACTTAAAACCACTCTATTTTGTCAATTTTCAAAGAGCTAGCACAAACCGTGTTTCATTTAGAGTTCCCAACACATCTATCTATATAGGAGAAAACAGAGTGAAACCTAAAAATTCAAACTCTTACTGGAATCGAACGCTTCAACCTTGAGGAGTGAAAATTGGGCAGCCAAGTGGACTTAGTGAACTGATCACTACCACAATGTCTCATAAAGATTGGGTGAAAAAAGGTTTGCCGAGATTTCAGAAAACCAGTACTTTTGGACGCTTGGCACACCTTTCCAATGAAAATGTCTTTAGGCAGGCTCTGCTTAGGGCTGCTTCAAGAGGAAACAAACCTTAGAGACAGAAATTAGAACTACTTCATTTTGTCAATTTTCAAAGAGCTAGCACAAACCGTGTTTCATTTAGAGTTCCAAACACATCTATCTATATAGGAGAAAACACAGTGAAACCTAAAATTTCAAACTCTTACTGGAAAGGAACGCTTCAACTTAGAAGAGTGAAAATTGGGCAGCCAAGTGGGCTTAGTGAACTGGTCACTACCACAGAGAATCATCAATATTGGGTGAAAAAATGATTGCCGAGATTTCAGAAAACCAGTACTTTTGGACGCTTTGCACACCTTTCCAATGAAAATGTCTTTAGGCAGGCTCTGCTTAGGGCTGCTTCAAGAGGAAACAAACCTTAGAGACAGAACCTAAATCTACTTTATTTTGTCAATTTTCAAAGAGCTAGCACAAACCGTGTTTCATTTAGAGTTCCAAACACATCTATCTATATAGGAGAAAACACAGTGAAACCTAAAAATTCAAACTCTTACTGGAAACACACGCTTCAACCTAGAAGAGTGAAAATTTGGCAGCCAAGTGGGCTTAGTGAACTGATCACTACCACAGAGAATCATCAATATTGGGTGAAAAAATGTTTGCCGAGATTTCAGAAAACCAGTACTTTTGGACGCTTGGCACACCTTTCCAATGAAAGTGTATTTAGGCAGTCTCCAGTTAGGGCTGCTTCAAGAGGAAACAAACCATAGAGACAGAACCTAAAACTACTTTATTTTGTCAATTTTCAAAGAGCTAGCACAAACCGTGTTTCATTTAGAGTTCCCAACACATCTATCTATATAGGAGAAAACAGAGTGAAACCTAAAAATTCAAACTCTTACTGGAAACGAATGCTTCAACCTAGAAGAGTGAATATTGGGCAGCCAAGTGGGCTTAGTGAACTGATCATTACCACAGAGAATCATCAAGACTGGGTGAAAAAATGTTTGCCGAGATTTCAGAAAACCAGTGCTTTTGGACGCTTGGCACACCTTTCCAATGAAAGTGTACTTAGGCAGTCTCTAGATAGGGCTGCTTCAAGAAAAAACAAACCATGGAGACAGAACTTAAAACCACTCTATTTTGTCAATTTTCAAAGAGCTAGCACAAACCGTGTTTCATTTAGAGTTCCCAACACATCTATCTATATAGGAGAAAACAGAGTGAAACCTAAAAATTCAAACTCTTACTGGAATCGAACGCTTCAACCTTGAGGAGTGAAAATTGGGCATCCAAGTGGACTTAGTGAACTGATCACTACCACAATGTCTCATAAAGATTGGGTGAAAAAAGGTTTGCCGAGATTTCAGAAAACCAGTACTTTTGGACGCTTGGCACACCTTTCCAATGAAAATGTCTTTAGGCAGGCTCTGCTTAGGGCTGCTTCAAGAGGAAACAAACCTTAGAGACAGAAATTAGAACTACTTCATTTTGTCAATTTTCAAAGAGCTAGCACAAACCGTGTTTCATTTAGAGTTCCAAACACATCTATCTATATAGGAGAAAACAGAGTGAAACCTAAAAATTCAAACTCTTACTGGAAAGGAACGCTTCAACTTAGAAGAGTGAAAATTGGGCAGCCAAGTGGGCTTAGTGAACTGGTCACTACCACAGAGAATCATCAATATTGGGTGAAAAAATGATTGCCGAGATTTCAGAAAACCAGTACTTTTGGACGCTTTGCACACCTTTCCAATGAAAATGTCTTTAGGCAGGCTCTGCTTAGGGCTGCTTCAAGAGGAAACAAACCTTAGAGACAGAACCTAAATCTACTTTATTTTGTCAATTTTCAAAGAGCTAGCACAAACCGTGTTTCATTTAGAGTTCCAAACACATCTATCTATATAGGAGAAAACACAGTGAAACCTAAAAATTCAAACTCTTACTGGAAACACACGCTTCAACGTAGAAGAGTGAAAATTTGGCAGCCAAGTGGGCTTAGTGAACTGATCACTACCACAGAGAATCATCAATATTGGGTGAAAAAATGTTTGCCGAGATTTCAGAAAACCAGTACTTTTGGACGCTTGGCACACCTTTCCAATGAAAGTGTATTTAGGCAGTCTCCAGTTAGGGCTGCTTCAAGAGGAAACAAACCATAGAGACAGAACCTAAAACTACTTTATTTTGTCAATTTTCAATGAGCTAGCACAAACCGTGTTTCATTTAGAGTTCCCAACACATCTATCTATATAGGAGAAAACAGAGTGAAACCTAAAAATTCAAACTCTTACTGGAAACGAACGCTTCAACCTAGAAGAGTGAAAATTGGGCAGCCAAGTGGACTTAGTGAACTGATCATTACCACAGAGAATCATCAAGATTGGGTGAAAAAATGTTTGCCGGGATTTCAGAAAACCAGTACTTTTGGACGCTGGCCACACCTTTCCAATGAAAATGTCTTTAGGCAGTCTCTGCTTAGGGCTGCTTCAAGAGGAAACAACCTTAGAGACAGAACTTAGAACTACTTTATTTTGTCAATTTTCAAAGAGCTAGCACAAACCGTGTTTCATTTAGAGTTCCCAACACATCTATCTATATAGGAGAAAACAGAGTGAAACCTAAAAATTCAAACTCTTACTGGAAACGAACGCTTCAACCTAGAAGAGTGAAAATTGGGAAGCCAAGTTGACTTAGTGTACTGATCACTACCACAGAGAATCATCCAGTTTGGGTAAAAAAATATTTGCCGAGATTTCAGAAAACCAGTACTTTTGGACGCTTGGCACACGTTTCCAATGAAAGTGTATTTAGGCAGTCTCCAGTTAGGGCTGCTTGAAGAGGAAACAAACCATAGAGACAGAACCTAAAACTACTTTATTTTGTCAATTTTCAAAGAGCTAGCACAAACCGTGTTTCATTTAGAGTTCCAAACACATCTATCTATATAGGAGAAAACACAGTGAAACCTAAAAATTCAAACTCTTACTGGAAACGAACGCTTCAACTTAGAAGAGTGAAAATTGGGCAGCCAAGTGGGCTTAGTGAACTGGTCACTACCACAGAGAATCATCAATATTGGGTGAAAAAATGATTGCCGAGATTTCAGAAAACCAGTACTTTTGGACGCTTGGCACACGTTTCCAATGAAAATGTCTTTAGGCTGGCTCTGCTTAGGGGTGCTTCAAGAGGAAACAAACCTTAGAGACAGAACTTAGAACTACTTTATTTTGTCAATTTTCAAAGAGCTAGCACAAACCGTGTTTCATTTAGAGTTCCCAACACATCTATCTATATAGGAGAAAACAGAGTGAAACCTAAAAATTCAAACTCTTACTGGAAATGAACGCTTCAACCTAGAAGAGTGAAAATTGGGAAGCCAATTTGACTTCGTGATCTGACCACTACCACAGAGAATCATCCAGATTGGGTGAAAAAATGTTTGCCGAGATTTCAGAAAACCAGTACTTTTGGACACTTGGCACACGTTTCCAATGAAAGTGTATTTAGGCAGTCTCCAGTTAGGGCTGCTTCAAGAGGAAACAAACCATAGAGAGAGAACCTAAAACTACTTTATTTTGTCAATTTTCAAAGAGCTAGCACAAACCGTGTTTCATTTAGAGTTCCCAACACATCTATCTATATAGGAGAAAACAGAGTGAAACCTAAAAATTCAAACTCTTATTGGAAACGAACGCTTCAACCTAGAAGAGTGAATATTGGGCAGCCAAGTGGGCTTAGTGAACTGATCATTACCACAGAGAATCATCAAGACTGGGTGAAAAAATGTTTGCCGAGATTTCAGAAAACCAGTGCTTTTGGACGCTTGGCACACCTTTCCAATGAAAGTGTACTTAGGCAGTCTCTAGATAGGGCTGCTTCAAGAAAAAACAAACCATGGAGACAGAACTTAAAACCACTCTATTTTGTCAATTTTCAAAGAGCTAGCACAAACCGTGTTTCATTTAGAGTTCCCAACACATCTATCTATATAGGAGAAAACAGAGTGAAACCTAAAAATTCAAACTCTTACTGGAATCGAACGCTTCAACCTTGAAGAGTGAAAATTGGGCAGCCAAGTGGACTTAGTGAACTGATCACTACCACAATGTCTCATAAAGATTGGGTGAAAAAAGGTTTGCCGAGATTTCAGAAAACCAGTACTTTTGGACGCTTGGCACACCTTTCCAATGAAAATGTCTTTAGGCAGGCTCTGCTTAGGGCTGCTTCAAGAGGAAACAAACCTTAGAGACAGAAATTAGAACTACTTCATTTTGTCAATTTTCAAAGAGCTAGCACAAACCGTGTTTCATTTAGAGTTCCAAACACATCTATCTATATAGGAGAAAACACAGTGAAACCTAAAATTTCAAACTCTTACTGGAAAGGAACGCTTCAACTTAGAAGAGTGAAAATTGGGCAGCCAAGTGGGCTTAGTGAACTGGTCACTACCACAGAGAATCATCAATATTGGGTGAAAAAATGATTGCCGAGATTTCAGAAAACCAGTACTTTTGGACGCTTTGCACACCTTTCCAATGAAAATGTCTTTAGGCAGGCTCTGCTTAGGGCTGCTTCAAGAGGAAACAAACCTTAGAGACAGAACCTAAATCTACTTTATTTTGTCAATTTTCAAAGAGCTAGCACAAACCGTGTTTCATTTAGAGTTCCAAACACATCTATCTATATAGGAGAAAACACAATGAAACCTAAAAATTCAAACTCTTACTGGAAACACACGCTTCAACCTAGAAGAGTGAAAATTTGGCAGCCAAGTGGGCTTAGTGAACTGATCACTACCACAGAGAATCATCAATATTGGGTGAAAAAATGTTTGCCGAGATTTCAGAAAACCAGTACTTTTGGACGCTTGGCACACCTTTCCAATGAAAGTGTATTTAGGCAGTCTCCAGTTAGGGCTTCTTCGAGAGGAAACAAACCATAGAGACAGAACCTAAAACTACTTTATTTTGTCAATTTTCAAAGAGCTAGCACAAACCGTGTATCATTTAGAGTTCCCAACACATCTATCTATATAGGAGAAAACACAGTGAAACCTAAAAATTCAAACTCTTACTGGAAACGAACGCTTCAACCTAGAAGAGTGAAAATTGGGCAGCCAAGTGGACTTAGTGAACTGATCATTACCACAGAGAATCATCAAGATTGGGTGAAAAAATGTTTGCTGGGATTTCAGAAAACCAGTACTTTTGGACGCTGGCCACACCTTTCCAATGAAAATGTCTTTAGGCAGTCTCTGCTTAGGGCTGCTTCAAGAGGAAACAACCTTAGAGACAGAACTTAGAACTACTTTATTTTGTCAATTTTCAAAGAGCTAGCACAAACCGTGTTTCATTTAGAGTTCCCAACACATCTATCTATATAGGAGAAAACAGAGTGAAACCTAAAAATTCAAACTCTTACTGGAAATGAACGCTTCAACCTAGAAGATTGAAAATTGGGAAGCCAATTTGACTTCGTGATCTGATCACTACCACAGAGAATCATCCAGATTGGGTGAAAAAATGTTTGCCGAGATTTCAGAAAACCAGTACTTTTGGACACTTGGCACACGTTTCCAATGAAAGTGTATTTAGGCAGTCTCCAGTTAGGGCTGCTTCAAGAGGAAACAAACCATAGAGAGAGAACCTAAAACTACTTTATTTTGTCAATTTTCAAAGAGCTAGCACAAACCGTGTTTCATTTAGAGTTCCCAACACATCTATCTATATAGGAGAAAACAGAGTGAAACCTAAAAATTCAAACTCTTATTGGAAACGAACGCTTCAACCTAGAAGAGTGAATATTGGGCAGCCAAGTGGGCTTAGTGAACTGATCATTACCACAGAGAATCATCAAGACTGGGTGAAAAAATGTTTGCCGAGATTTCAGAAAACCAGTGCTTTTGGACGCTTGGCACACCTTTCCAATGAAAGTGTACTTAGGCAGTCTCTAGATAGGGCTGCTTCAAGAAAAAACAAACCATGGAGACAGAACTTAAAACCACTCTATTTTGTCAATTTTCAAAGAGCTAGCACAAACCGTGTTTCATTTAGAGTTCCCAACACATCTATCTATATAGGAGAAAACAGAGTGAAACCTAAAAATTCAAACTCTTACTGGAATCGAACGCTTCAACCTTGAAGAGTGAAAATTGGGCAGCCAAGTGGACTTAGTGAACTGATCACTACCACAATGTCTCATAAAGATTGGGTGAAAAAAGGTTTGCCGAGATTTCAGAAAACCAGTACTTTTGGACGCTTGGCACACCTTTCCAATGAAAATGTCTTTAGGCAGGCTCTGCTTAGGGCTGCTTCAAGAGGAAACAAACCTTAGAGACAGAAATTAGAACTACTTCATTTTGTCAATTTTCAAAGAGCTAGCACAAACCGTGTTTCATTTAGAGTTGCAAACACATCTATCTATATAGGAGAAAACACAGTGAAACCTAAAAATTCAAACTCTTACTGGAAACGAACGCTTCAACTTAGAAGAGTGAAAATTGGGCAGCCAAGTGGGCTTAGTGAACTGGTCACTACCACAGAGAATCATCAATATTGGGTGAAAAAATGATTGCCGAGATTTCAGAAAACCAGTACTTTTGGACGCTTTGCACACCTTTCCAATGAAAATGTCTTTAGGCAGGCTCTGCTTAGGGCTGCTTCAAGAGGAAACAAACCTTAGAGACAGAACCTAAATCTACTTTATTTTGTCAATTTTCAAAGAGCTAGCACAAACCGTGTTTCATTTAGAGTTCCAAACACATCTATCTATATAGGAGAAAACACAGTGAAACCTAAAAATTCAAACTCTTACTGGAAACACACGCTTCAACCTAGAAGAGTGAAAATTTGGCAGCCACGTGGGCTTAGTGAACTGATCACTACCACAGAGAATCATCAATATTGGGTGAAAAAATGTTTGCCGAGATTTCAGAAAACCAGTACTTTTGGACGCTTGGCACACGTTTCCAATGAAAATGTCTTTAGGCTGGCTCTGCTTAGGGCTGCTTCAAGAGGAAACAACCTTAGAGACAGAACTTAGAACTACTTTATTTTGTCAATTTTCAAAGAGCTAGCACAAACCGTGTTTCATTTAGAGTTCCCAAAACATCTATCTATATAGGAGAAAACAGAATGAAACCTAAAAATTCAAACTCTTACTGGAAATGAACGCTTCAACCTAGAAGAGTGATAATTTTGAAGCCAAGTTGACTTCGTGATCTGATCACTACCACAGAGAATCATCCAGATTGGGTGAAAAAATGTTTGCCGAGATTTCAGAAAACCAGTACTTTTGGACACTTGGCACACGTTTCCAATGAAAGTGTATTTAGGCAGTCTCCAGTTAGGGCTGCTTCAAGAGGAAACAAACCATAGAGAGAGAACCTAAAACTACTTTATTTTGTCAATTTTCAAAGAGCTAGCACAAACCGTGTTTCATTTAGAGTTCCCAACACATCTATCTATATAGGAGAAAACAGAGTGAAACCTAAAAATTCAAACTCTTATTGGAAACGAACGCTTCAACCTAGAAGAGTGAATATTGGGCAGCCAAGTGGGCTTAGTGAACTGATCATTACCACAGAGAATCATCAAGACTGGGTGAAAAAATGTTTGCCGAGATTTCAGAAAACCAGTGCTTTTGACGCTTGGCACACCTTTCCAATGAAAGTGTACTTAGGCAGTCTCTAGATAGGGCTGCTTCAAGAAAAAACAAACCATGGAGACAGAACTTAAAACCACTCTATTTTGTCAATTTTCAAAGAGCTAGCACAAACCGTGTTTCATTTAGAGTTCCCAACACATCTATCTATATAGGAGAAAACAGAGTGAAACCTAAAAATTCAAACTCTTACTGGAATCGAACGCTTCAACCTTGAAGAGTGAAAATTGGGCAGCCAAGTGGACTTAGTGAACTGATCACTACTACAATGTCTCATAAAGATTGGGTGAAAAAAGGTTTGCCGAGATTTCAGAAAACCAGTACATTTGGACGCTTGGCACACCTTTCCAATGAAAATGTCTTTAGGCAGGCTCTGCTTAGGGCTGCTTCAAGAGGAAACAAACCTTAGAGACAGAAATTAGAACTACTTCATCTTGTCAATTTTCAAAGAGCTAGCACAAACCGTGTTTCATATAGAGTTCCAAACACATCTATCTATATAGGAGAAAACACAGTGAAACCTAAAAATTCAAACTCTTACTGGAAACGAACGCTTCAACTTAGAAGAGTGAAAATTGGGCAGCCAAGTGGGCTTAGTGAACTGGTCACTACCACAGAGAATCATCAATATTGGGTGAAAAAATGACTGCCGAGATTTCAGAAAACCAGTACTTTTGGACGCTTTGCACACCTTTCCAATGAAAATGTCTTTAGGCAGGCTCTGCTTAGGGCTGCTTCAAGAGGAAACAAACCTTAGAGACAGAACCTAAATCTACTTTATTTTGTCAATTTTCAAAGAGCTAGCACAAACCGTGTTTCATTTAGAGTTCCAAACACATCTATCTATATAGGAGAAAACACAGTGAAACCTAAAAATTCAAACTCTTACTGGAAACACACGCTTCAACCTAGAAGAGTGAAAATTTGGCAGCCAAGTGGGCTTAGTGAACTGATCACTACCACAAAGAATCATCAATATTGGGTGAAAAAATGTTTGCCGAGATTTCAGAAAACCAGTACTTTTGGACGCTTGGCACACCTTTCCAATGAAAGTGTATTTAGGCAGTCTCCAGTTAGGGCTGCTTCGAGAGGAAACAAACCATAGAGACAGAACCTAAAACTACTTTATTTTGTCAATTTTCAAAGAGCTAGCACAAACCGTGTTTCATTTAGAGTTCCCAACACATCTATCTATATAGGAGAAAACAGAGTGAAACCTAAAAATTCAAACTCTTTCTGGAAACGAACGCTGCAACCTAGAAGAGTGAAAATTGGGCAGCCAAGTGGACTTAGTGAACTGATCCTTACCAAAGAGAATCATCAAGATTGGGTGAAAAAAATGTTTGCCGAGATTTCGGAAAACCAGTACTTTTGGACGCTGGCCACACCTTTCCAATGAAAATGTCTTTAGGCAGTCTCTGCTTAGGGCTGCTTCAAGAGGAAACAACCTTAGAGACAGAACTTAGAACTACTTTATTTTGTCAATTTTCAAAGAGCTAGCACAAACCGTGTTTCATTTAGAGTTCCCAACACATCTTTCTATATAGGAGAAAACAGAGTGAAACCTAACAATTCAAACTCTTACTGGAATCGAACGCTTCAACCTAGAAGAGTGAAAATTGGGCAGCCAAGTGGACTTAGTGAACTGATCACTACCACAATGTCTCATCAAGATTGGGTGAAAAAAGGTTTGCCGAGATTTCAGAAAACCAGTACTTTTGGACGCTTGGCACACCTTTCCAATGAAAATGTCTTTAGGCAGGCTCTGCTTAGGGCTGCTTCAAGAGGAAATAAACCTTAGAGACAGAAATTAGAACTACTTTATTTGTCAATTTTGAAAGAGCTAGCACAAACCGTGTTTCATTTAGAGTTCCAAACACATCTATCTATATCGGAGAAAACACAGTGAAACCTAAAAATTCAAACTCTTACTGGAAACGAACGCTTCAACTTAGAAGAGTGAAAATTGGGCAGCCAAGTGGGCTTAGTGAACTGGTCACTACCACAGAGAATCATCAATATTGGGTGAAAAAATGATTGCCGAGATTCCAGAAAACCAGTACTTTTGGACGCTGGCACACGTTTCCAATGAAAGTGTATTTAGGCAGTCTCCAGTTAAGGCTGCTTCAAGAGGAAACAATCCATAGAGATAGAACCTAAAACTACTTTATTTTGTCAATTTTCAAAGAGCTAGCACAAACCGTGTTTCATTTAGAGTTCCCAACACATCTATGTATATAGGAGAAAACAGAGTGAAACCTAAAAATTCAAACTCTTTTTGGAAAAGAACGCTTCAACCTAGAAGAGTGAAAATTTGGCAGCCAAGTGGGCTTAGTGAACTGATCATTACCACAGAGAATCATCAAGATTGGGTGAAAAAATGTTTGCCGACATTTCAGAAAACCAGTGCTTTTGGACGCTTGGCACACCTTTCCAATGAAAGTGTACTTACGCAGTCTCTAGTTAGGGTTGCTTCAAGAAATAACAAACCATGGAGACAGAACCTAAAACCACTCTATTTTGTCAATTTTCAAAGAGCTAGCACAAACCGTGTTTCATTTAGAGTTCCCAACACATCTATCTATATAGGAGAAAACAGAGTGAAACCTAAAAATTCAAACTCTTACTAAATCGAACGCTTAAACCTAGAAGAGTGAAAATTGGGCAGCCAAGTGGACTTAGTGAACTGATCACTACCACAATGTCTCATCAAGATTGGGTGAAAAAAGGTTTGCCGAGATTTCAGAAAACCAGTACTTTTGGACGCTTGGCACACCTTTCCAATGAAAATGTCTTTAGGCAGTCTCCAGTTAGGGCTGCTTGAAGAGGAAACAAACCAAAAAGACAGAACCTAAAACTACTTTATTTTGTCAATTTTCAAAGAGCTAGCACAAACCGTGTTTCATTTAGAGTTCCCAACACATCTATCTATATAGGAGAAAACACAGTGAAACCTAAAAATTCAAACTCTTACTGGAAACGAACGCTTCAACTTAGAAGAGTGAAAATTGGGCAGCCAAGTGGGCTTAGTGAACTGGTCACTACCACAGAGAATCATCAATATTGGTTGAAAAAATGTTTGCCGAGATTTCAGAAAACCAGTACTTTTGGACGCTTGGCACACGTTTCCAATGAAAATGTCTTTAGGCAGGCTCTGCTTAGGGCTGCTTCAAGAGGAAACAACCTTTGAGACAGAACTTAGAACTACATTATTTTGTCAATTTTCAAAGAGCTAGCACAAACCGTGTTTCATTTAGAGTTCCCAACACATCTATCTATATAGGAGAAAACACAGTGAAACCTAAAAATTCAAACTCTTTCTGGAAACGAACGCTTCAACTTAGAACAGTGAAAATTGGGCAGCCAAGTGGGCTTAGTGAACTGGTCACTACCACAGAGAATCATCAATATTGGGTGAAAAAATGATTGCCCAGATTTCAGAAAACCAGTACTTTTGGACGCTTTGCACACCTTTCCAATGAAAATGTCTTTAGGCAGGCTCTGCTTAGGGCTGCTTCAAGAGGAAACAAACCTTAGAGACAGAACTTAGAACTCTTTATTTTGTCAATTTTCAAAGAGCTAGCACAAGCCGTGTTTCATTTAGAGTTCCCAACACATCTATCTATATAGGAGAAAACAGGGTGAAACCTAAAAATTCAAACTCTTCCTGGAAATGAATGCTTCAACCTAGAAGAGTGAAAATTGGGAAGCCAAGTTGACTTCGTGAACTGATCACTACCACAGAGAATCATCCAGATTGGGAGAAAAAATGTTTGCCGAGATTTCAGAAAACCAGTACTTTTGGACGCTTGGCACACCTTTCCAATGAAAGTGTCTTTAGGCAGTCTCCAGTTAGGGCTGCTTCAAGAGGAAACAAACCATAGAGACAGAACCTAAAACTACTTTATTTTGTCAATTTTCAAAGAGCTAGCACAAACCGTGTTCATTTGGAGTTCCCAACACATCTATCTATATAGGAGAAAACAGAGTGAAACCTAAAAATTCAAACTCTTACTGGAAACGAACGCTTCAACCTAGAAGAGTGAATATTGGGCAGCCAAGTGGGCTTAGTGAACTGATCATTACCACAGAGAATCATCAAGATTGGGTGAAAAAATGTTTGCTGAGATTTCAGAAAACCAGTACTTTTGGACGCTTGGCACACCTTTCCAATGAAAGTGTACTTAGGCAGTCTCTAGTTAGGGCTGCTTCAAGAAAAAACAAACCATGGAGAGAGAACCTAAAACCACTCTATTTTGTCAATTTTCAAAGAGCTAGCACAAACCGTGTTTCATTTAGAGTTCCCAACACATCTATCTATATAGGAGAAAACAGAGTGAAACCTAAAAATTCAAACTCTTACTGGAATCGAACGCTTTAACCTAGAAGAGTGAAAATTGGGCAGGCACGTGGACTTAGTGAACTGATCACTACCACAATGTCTCATCAAGATTGGGTGAAAAAATGTTTGCCGAGATTTCAGAAAACCAGTACTTTAGGACGCTGGCCACACCTTTCCAATGAAAATGTCTTTAGGCAGTCTCTGCTTAGGGCTGCTTCAGAAGGAAACAACCTTAGAGACAGAACTTAGAACTACTTTATTTTGTCAATTTTCAAAGAGCTAGCACAAACCGTGTTTCATTTAGAGTTCCCAACACATCTATCTATATAGGAGAAAACAGAGTGAAACCTAAAAATTCAAACTCTTACTGGAAACGAACGCTTCAACTTAGAAGAGTGAAAATTGGACAGCCAAGTGGGCTTAGTGAACTGGTCACTACCACAGAGAATCATCAATATTGGGTGAAAAAATGATTGCCGAGATTTCAGAAAACCAGTACTTTTGGACGCTTGGCACAACTTTCCAATGAAAATGTCTTTAGGCAGGCTCTGCTTAGGGCTGCTTCAAGAGGAAACAAACCTTAGAGACAGAACCTAAATCTACTTTATTTTGTCAATTTTCAAAGAGCTAGCACAAGCCGTGTTTCATTTAGAGTTCCAAACACATCTATCTATATAGGAGAAAACACAGTGAAACCTAAAAATTCAAACTCTTACTGGAAACACACGCTTCAACCTAGAAGAGTGAAAATTGGGCAGCCAAGTGGGCTTAGTGAACTGATCACTACCACAGAGAATTATCCAGATTGGGTGAAAAAATGTTTGCCGAGATTTCAGAAAACCAGTACTTTTGGACGCTTGGCACACGTTTCCAATGAAAGTGTATTTAGGCAGTCTTCAGTTAGGGCTGCTTCAAGAGGAAACAAACCATAGAGACAGAACCTAAAACTACTTTATTTTGTCAATTTTCAAAGAGCTAGCACAAACCGTGTTTCATTTAGAGTTCCCAACACATCTATCTATATAGGAGAAAACAGAGTGAAACCTAAAAATTCAAACTCTTACTGGAAACGAACGCTTCAACCTAGAAGAGTGACAATTGGGCAGCCAAGTGGACTTAGTGAACTGATCATCACCACAGAGAATCATCAAGATTGGGTGAAAAAATGTTTGCCGAGATTTCAGAAAACCAGTACTTTTGGACGCTGGCCACACCTTTCCAATGAAAATGTCTTTAGGCAGTCTCTACTTAGGGCTGCTTCAAGAGGAAACAACCTTAGAGACAGAACTTAGAACTACTTTATTTTGTCAATTTTCAAAGAGCTAGCACAAACCGTGTTTCATTTAGAGTTCCCAACACATCTATCTATATAGGAGAAAACAGAGTGAAACCTAAAAATTCAAACTCTTACTGGAAACGAACGCTTCAACCTAGAAGTGTGAAAATTGGGAAGCCAAGTTGACTTAGTGTACTGATCACTACCACAGAGAATCATCCAGTTTTTGTGAAAAAATATTTGCCGAGATTTCAGAAAACCAGTACTTTTGGACGCTTGGCACACGTTTCCAATGAAAGTGTATTTAGGCAGTCTCCAGTTAGGGCTGCTTGAAGAGGAAACAAACCATAGAGACAGTACCTAAAAGTACTTTATTTTGTCAATTTTCAAAGAGCTAGCACAAACCGTGTTTCATTTAGAGTTCCAAACACATCTATCTATATAGGAGAAAACACAGGGAAACCTAAAAATTTAAACTCTTAGTGGAAACGAACGCTTCAACTTAGAAGAGTGAAAATTGGGCACCAAGTGGGCTTAGTGAACTGGTCACTACCACAGAGAATCATCGATATTGGGTGAAAAAATGATTACCGTGATTTCAGAAAACCAGTACTTTTGGACGCTTGGCACACCTTTCCAATGAAAATGTCTTTAGGCAGGCTCTGCTTAGGGCTGCTTCAAGAGGAAACAAACCTTAGAGACAGAACTTAGAACTACTTTATTTTGTCAATTTTCAAAGAGCTAGCACAAACCGTGTTTCATTTAGAGTTCCCAACACATCTATCTATATAGGAGAAAACAGAGTGAAACCTAAAAATTCAAACTCTTACTGGAAACGAACGCTTCAACCTAGAAGAGTGAAAATTGGGCAGCCAAGTGGGCTGAGTGAACTGGTCATTACCACAGAGAATCATCAAGATTGGGTGAAAAAATGTTTGCCGAGATTTCAGAAAACCAGTACTTTTGGACGCTGGCCACACCTTTCCAATGAAAATGTCTTTAGGCCGTCTCTGCTTAGGGCTGCTTCAATAGGAAACAACCTTAGAGACAGAACTTAGAACTACTTTATTTTGTCAATTTTCAAAGAGCTAGCACAAGCCGTGTTTCATTTAGAGTTCCCAACACATCTATCTATATAGGAGAAAACAGAGTGAAACCTAAAAATTCAAACTCTTACTGGAAACGAACGCTTCAACCTAGAAGAGTGAAAATTGGGAAGCCAAGTTGACTTAGTGTACTGATCACTACCACAGAGAATCATCCAGTTTGGGTGAAAAAATATTTGCCGAGATTTCAGAAAACCAGTACTTTTGGACGCTTGGCACACGTTTCCAATGAAAGTGTATTTAGGCAGTCTCCAGTTAGGGCTGCTTGAAGAGGAAACAAACCTTAGAGACAGAACTTAGAACTACTTTATTTTGTCAATTTTCAAAGAGCTAGCACAAGCCGTGTTTCATTTAGAGTTCCCAACACATCTATCTATATAGGAGAAAACAGAGTGAAACCTAAAAATTCAAACTCTTACTGGAAACGAATGCTTCAACTTAGAAGAGTGAAAATTGGGCAGCCAAGTGGGCTTAGTGAACTGGTCACTACCACAGAGAATCATCAATATTGGGTGAAAAAATGATTGCCGAGATTTCAGAAAACCAGTACTTTTGGACGCTTGGCACACCTTTCCAATGAAAATGTCTTTAGGCAGGCTCTGCTTAGGGCTGCTTCAAGAGGAAACAAACCTTAGAGACAGAACCTAAATCTACTTTATTTTGTCAATTTTCAAAGAGCTAGCACAAGCCGTGTTTCATTTAGAGTTCCAAACACATCTATCTATATAGGAGAAAACACAGTGAAACCTAAAAATTCAAACTCTTACTGGAAACACACGCTTCAACCTAGAAGAGTGAAAATTTGGCAGCCAAGTGGGCTTAGTGATCTGATCACTACCACAGAGAATCATCAATATTGGGTGAAAAAATGTTTGCCGAGATTTCAGAAAACCACTACTTTTGGACGCTTGGCACACCTTTCCAATGAAAGTGTATTTAGGCAGTCTCCAGTTAGGGCTGCTTCAAGAGGAAACAAACCATAGAGACAGAACCTAAAACTACTTTATTTTGTCAATTTTCAAAGAGCTAGCACAAACCGTGTTTCATTTAGAGTTCCCAACACATCTATCTATATAGGAGAAAACAGAGTGAAACCTAAAAATTCAAACTCTTACTGGAAACGAACGCTTCAACCTAGAAGAGTGAAAATTGGGCAGCCAAGTGGACTTAGTGAACTGATCATTACCACAGAGAATCATCAAGATTGGGTGAAAAAATGTTTGCCGAGATTTCAGAAAACCAGTACTTTTGGACGCTGGCCACAGCTTTCCAATGAAAATGTCTTTAGGCAGTCTCTGCTTAGGGCTGCTTCAAGAGGAAACAACCTTAGAGACAGAACTTAGAACTACTTTATTTTGTCAATTTTCAAAGAGCTAGCACAAACCGTGTTTCATTTAGAGTTCCCAACACATCTATCTATAAAGGAGAAAACAGAGTGAAACCTAAAAATTCAAACTCTTACTGGAAACGAACGCTTCAACCTAGAAGAGTGAAAATTGGGAAGCCAAGTTGACTTAGTGTACTGATCACTACCACAGAGAATCATCCAGTTTGGGTGAAAAAATATTTGCCGAGATTTCAGAAAACCAGTACTTTTGGACGCTTGGCACACGTTTCCAATGAAAGTTTATTTAGGCAGTCTCCAGTTAGGGCTGCTTGAAGAGGAAACAAACCTTAGAGACAGAAATTAGAACTACTTCATTTTGTCAATTTTCAAAGAGCTAGCACAAACCGTGTTTCATTTAGAGTTCCCAACACATCTATCTATATAGGAGAAAACAGAGTGAAACCTAAAAATTCAAACTCTTACTGGAAACGAACGCTTCAACTTAGAAGAGTGAAAATTGGGCAGCCAAGTGGGCTGAGTGAACTGGTCACTACCACAGAGAATCATCAATATTGGGTGAAAAAATGATTGCCGAGATTTCAGAAAACCAGTACTTTTGGACGCTTGGCACACCTTTCCAATGAAAATGTCTTTAGGCAGGCTCTGCTTAGGGCTGCTTCAAGAGGAAACAAACCTTAGAGACAGAACCTAAATCTACTTTATTTTGTCAATTTTCAAAGAGCTAGCACAAGCCGTGTTTCATTTAGAGTTCCCAACACATCTATCTATATAGGAGAAAACACAGTGAAACCTAAAAATTCAAACTCTTACTGGAAACACACGCTTCAACCTAGAAGAGTGAAAATTTGGCAGCCAAGTGGGCTTAGTGATCTGATCACTACCACAGAGAATCATCAATATTGGGTGAAAAAATGTTTGCCGATATTTCAGAAAACCACTACTTTTGGACGCTTGGCACACCTTTCCAATGAAAGTGTCTTTAGGCAGGCTCTGCTTAGGGCTGCTTCAAGAGGAAACAAACCATAGAGACAGAACTTAGAACTACTTTATTTTGTCAATTTTCAAAGAGCTAGCACAAACCGTGTTTCATTTAGAGTTCCCAACACATCTATCTATATAGGAGAAAACAGAGTGAAACCTAAAAATTCAAACTCTTACTGGAAATGAAAGCTTCAACCTAGAAGAGTGAATATTGGGCAGCCAAGTGGGCTTAGTGAACTGATCATTACCACAGAGAATCATCAAGATTGGGTGAAAAAATGTTTGCCGAGATTTCAGAAAACCAGTGCTTTTGGACGCTTGGCACACCTTTCCAATGAAAATGTCATTAGGCAGGCTCTGCTTAGGGCTGCTTCAAGAGGAAACAAACCTTAGAGACAGAACCTAAATCTACTTTATTTTGTCAATTTTCAAAGAGCTAGCACAAACCGTATTTCATTTAGAGTTCCCAACACATCTATCTATATAGGAGAAAACAGAGTGAAACCTAAAAATTCAAACTCTTACTGGAAACGAACGCTTCAACCTAGAAGTGTGAAAATTGGGCAGCCAAGTGGACTTAGTGAACTGATCATTACCACAGAGAATCATCAAGATTGGGTGAAAAAATGTTTGCCGAGATTTCAGAAAACCAGTACTTTTGGACGCTGGCCACACCTTTCCAATGAAAATGTCTTTAGGCCGTCTCTGCTTAGGGCTGCTTCAATAGGAAACAACCTTAGAGACAGAACTTAGAACTACTTTATTTTGTCAAATTTCAAAGTGCTAGCACAAGCCGTGTTTCATTTAGAGTTCCCAACACATCTATCTATATAGGAGAAAACAGAGTGAAACCTAAAAATTCAAACTCTTACTGGAAACGAACGCTTCAACCTATAAGAGTGAAAATTGGGAAGCCAAGTTGACTTAGTGTACTGATCACTACCACAGAGAATCATCCAGTTTGGGTGAAAAAATATTTTCCGAGATTTCAGAAAACCAGTACTTTTGGACGCTTGGCACACGTTTCCAATGAAAGTGTATTTAGGCAGTCTCCAGTTAGGGCTGCTTGAAGAGGAAACAAACCTTAGAGACAGAAATTAGAACTACTTTATTTTGTCAATTTTCAAAGAGCTAGCCCAAACCGTGTTTCATTTAGAGTTCCCAAAACATCTATCTATATAGGAGAAAACAGAGTGAAACCTAAAAATTCAAACTCTTACTGGAAACGAACGCTTCAACTTAGAAGAGTGAAAATTGGGCAGCCAAGTGGGCTTAGTGAACTGGTCACTACCACAGAGAATCATCAATATTGGGTGAAAAAATGATTGCCGAGATTTCAGAAAACCAGTACTTTTGGACGCTTGGCACACCTTTCCAATGAAAATGTCTTTAGGCAGGCTCTGCTTAGGGCTGCTTCAAGAGGAAACAAACCTTAGAGACAGAACCTAAATCTACTTTATTTTGTCAATTTTCAAAGAGCTAGCACAAGCCGTGTTTCATTTAGAGTTCCAAACACATCTATCTATATAGGAGAAAACACAGTGAAACCTAAAAATTCAAACTCTTACTGGAAACACACGCTTCAACCTAGAAGAGTGAAAATTTGGCAGCCAAGTGGGCTTAGTGATCTGATCACTACCACAGAGAATCATCAATATTGGGTGAAAAAATATTTGCCGAGATTTCAGAAAACCACTACTTTTGGACGCTTGGCACACCTTTCCAATGAAAGTGTATTTAGGCAGTCTCCAGTTAGGGCTGCTTCAAGAGGAAACAAACCATAGAGACAGAACCTAAAACTACTTTATTTTGTCAATTTTCAAAGAGCTAGCACAAACCGTGTTTCATTTAGAGTTCCCAACACATCTATCTATATAGGAGAAAACAGAGTGAAACCTAAAAATTCAAACTCTTACTGGAAACGAACGCTTCAACCTAGAAGAGTGAAAATTGGGCAGCCAAGTGGACTTAGTGAACTGATCATTACCACAGAGAATCATCAAGATTGGGTGAAAAAATGTTTGCCGAGATTTCAGAAAACCAGTACTTTTGGACGCTGGCCACAGCTTTCCAATGAAAATGTCTTTAGGCAGTCTCTGCTTAGGGCTGCTTCAAGAGGAAACAACCTTAGAGACAGAACTTAGAACTACTTTATTTTGTCAATTTTCAAAGAGCTAGCACAAACCGTGTTTCATTTAGAGTTCCCAACACATCTATCTATAAAGGAGAAAACAGAGTGAAACCTAAAATTTCAAACTCTTACTGGAAACGAACGCTTCAACCTAGAAGAGTGAAAATTGGGAAGCCAAGTTGACTTAGGGTACTGATCACTACCACAGAGAATCATCCAGTTTGGGTGAAAAAATATTTGCCGAGATTTCAGAAAACCAGTACTTTTGGACGCTTGGCACACGTTTCCAATGAAAGTGTATTTAGGCAGTCTCCAGTTAGGGCTGCTTGAAGAGGAAACAAACCATAGAGACAGAACCTAAAACTACTTTATTTGTCAATTTTCAAAGAGCTAGCACAAACCGTGTTTCATTTAGAGTTCCAAACACATCTATCTATATAGGAGAAAACACAGGGAAACCTAAAAATTCAAACTCTTAGTGGAAACGAACGCTTCAACTTAGAAGAGTGAAAATTGGGCACCAAGTGGGCTTAGTGAACTGGTCACTACCACAGAGAATCATCAATATTGGGTGAAAAAATGATTGCCGAGATTTCAGAAAACCAGTACTTTTGGACGCTTGGCACACCTTTCCAATGAAAATGTCTTTAGGCAGGCTCTGCTTAGGGCTGCTTCAAGAGGAAACAAACCATAGAGACAGAACTTAGAACTACTTTATTTTGTCAATTTTCAAAGAGCTAGCACAAACCGTGTTTCATTTAGAGTTCCCAACACATCTATCTATATAGGAGAAAACAGAGTGAAACCTAAAAATTCAAACTCTTACTGGAAATGAACGCTTCAACCTAGAAGAGTGAATATTGGGCAGCCAAGTGGGCTTAGTGAACTGATCATTACCACAGAGAATCATCAAGATTGGGTGAAAAAATGTTTGCCGAGATTTCAGAAAACCAGTGCTTTTGGACGCTTGGCACACCTTTCCAATGAAAATGTCTTTAGGCAGGCTCTGCTTAGGGCTGCTTCAAGAGGAAACAAACCTTAGAGACAGAACCTAAATCTACTTTATTTTGTCAATTTTCAAAGAGGTAGCACAAGCCGTGTTTCATTTAGAGTTCCCAACACATCTATCTATATAGGAGAAAACACAGTGAAACCTAAAAATTCAAACTCTTACTGGAAACGAACGCTTCAACCTAGAAGAGTGAAAATTTGGCAGCCAAGTGGGCTTAGTGAACTGATCACTACCACAGAGAATCATCAATATTGGGTGAAAAAATGTTTGCCGAGATTTCAGAAAACCAGTACTTTTGGACGCTTGGCACACCTTTCCAATGAAAGTGCATTTAGGCAGTCTCCAGTTAGGGCTGCTTCAAGAGGAAACAAACCATAGAGACAGAACCTAAAACTACTTTATTTTGTCAATTTTCAAAGAGCTAGCACAAACCGTGTTTCATTTAGAGTTCCCAACACATCTATCTATATAGGAGAAAACAGAGTGAAACCTAAAAATTCAAACTCTTACTGGAAAGGAACGCTTCAACCTAGAAGTGTGAAAATTGGGCAGCCAAGTGGACTTAGTGAACTGATCATTACCACAGAGAATCATCAAGATTGGGTGAAAAAATGTTTGCCGAGATTTCAGAAAACCAGTACTTTTGGACGCTGGCCACACCTTTCCAATGAAAATGTCTTTAGGCCGTCGCTGCTTAGGGCTGCTTCAATAGGAAACAACCTTAGAGACAGAACTTAGAACTACTTTATTTTGTCAAATTTCAAAGAGCTAGCACAAGCCGTGTTTCATTTAGAGTTCCCAACACATCTATCTATATAGGAGAAAACAGAGTGAAACCTAAAAATTCAAACTCTTACTGGAAACGAACGCTTCAACCTAGAAGAGTGAAAATTGGGAAGCCAAGTTGACTTAGTGTACTGATCACTACCACAGAGAATCATCCAGTTTGGGTGAAAAAATATTTGCCGAGATTTCAGAAAACCAGTACTTTTGGACGCTTGGCACACGTTTCCAATGAAAGTGTATTTAGGCAGTCTCCAGTTAGGGCTGCTTGAAGAGGAAACAAACATTAGAGACAGAAATTAGAACTACTTTATTTTGTCAATTTTCAAAGAGCTAGCACAAACCGTGTTTCATTTAGAGTTCCCAAAACATCTATCTATATAGGAGAAAACAGAGTGAAACCTAAAAATTCAAACTCTTACTGGAAACGAACGCTTCAACTTAGAAGAGTGAAAATTGGGCAGCCAAGTGGGCTTAGTGAACTGGTCACTACCACAGAGAATCATCAATATTGGGTGAAAAAATGATTGCCGAGATTTCAGAAAACCAGTACTTTTGGACGCTTGGCACACCTTTCCAATGAAAATGTCTTTAGGCAGGCTCTGCTTAGGGCTGCTTCAAGAGGAAACAAACCTTAGAGACAGAACCTAAATCTACTTTATTTTGTCAATTTTCAAAGAGCTAGCACAAGCCGTGTTTCATTTAGAGTTCCAAACACATCTATCTATATAGGAGAAAACACAGTGAAACCTAAAAATTCAAACTCTTACTGGAAACACACGCTTCAACCTAGAAGAGTGAAAATTTGGCAGCCAAGTGGGCTTAGTGATCTGATCACTACCACAGAGAATCATCAATATTGGGTGAAAAAATGTTTGCCGAGATTTCAGAAAACCACTACTTTTGGACGCTTGGCACACCTTTCCAATGAAAGTGTATTTAGGCAGTCTCCAGTTAGGGCTGCTTCAAGAGGAAACAAACCATAGAGACAGAACCTAAAACTACTTTATTTTGTCAATTTTCAAAGAGCTAGCACAAACCGTGTTTCATTTAGAGTTCCCAACACATCTATCTATATAGGAGAAAACAGAGTGAAACCTAAAAATTCAAACTCTTACTGGAAACGAACGCTTCAACCTAGAAGAGTGAAAATTGGGCAGCCAAGTGGACTTAGTGAACTGATCATTACCACAGAGAATCATCAAGATTGGGTGAAAAAATGTTTGCCGAGATTTCAGAAAACCAGTACTTTTGGACGCTGGCCACAGCTTTCCAATGAAAATGTCTTTAGGCAGTCTCTGCTTAGGGCTGCTTCAAGAGGAAACAACCTTAGAGACAGAACTTAGAACTACTTTATTTTGTCAATTTTCAAAAAGCTAGCACAAACCGTGTTTCATTTAGAGTTCCCAACACATCTATCTATAAAGGAGAAAACAGACTGAAACCTAAAAATTCAAACTCTTACTGGAAACGAACGCTTCAACCTAGAAGAGTGAAAATTGGGAAGCCAAGTTGACTTAGTGTACTGATCACTACCACAGAGAATCATCCAGTTTGGGTGAAAAAATATTTGCCGAGATTTCAGAAAACCAGTACTTTTAGACGCTTGGCACACGTTTCCAATGAAAGTGTATTTAGGCAGTCTCCAGTTAGGGCTGCTTGAAGAGGAAACAAACCATAGAGACAGAACCTAAAACTACTTTATTTTGTCAATTTTCAAAGAGCTAGCACAAACCGTGTTTCATTTAGAGTTCCAAACACATCTATCTATATAGGAGAAAACACAGTGAAACCTAAAAATTCAAACTCTTAGTGGAAACGAACGCTTCAACTTAGAAGAGTGAAAATTGGGCAGCCAAGTGGGCTGAGTGAACTGGTCACTACCACAGAGAATCATCAATATTGGGTGAAAAAATGATTGCCGAGATTTCAGAAAACCAGTACTTTTGGACGCTTGGCACACCTTTCCAATGAAAATGTCTTTAGGCAGGCTCTGCTTAGGGCTGCTTCAAGAGGAAACAAACCTTAGAGACAGAACTTAGAACTACTTTATTTTGTCAATTTTCAAACAGCTAGCACAAACCGTGTTTCATTTAGAGTTCCCAACACATCTATCTATATAGGAGAAAACAGAGTGAAACCTAAAAATTCAAACTCTTACTGGAAACGAACGCTTCAAACTAGAAGAGTGAAAATTGGGCAGCCAAGTGGACTTAGTGAACTGATCATTACCACAGAGAATCATCAAGATTGGGTGAAAAAATGTTTGCCGATATTTCAGAAAACCAGTACTTTTGGACGCTGGCCACACCTTTCCAATGAAAATGTCTTTAGGCATTCTCTGCTTAGGGCTGCTTCAAGAGGAAACAAACCTTAGAGACAGAACTTAGAACTACTTTATTTTGTCAATTTTCAAAGAGCTAGCACAAACCGTGTTTCATTTAGAGTTCCCAACGCATCTATCTATATAGGAGAAAACAGAGTGAAACCTAAAAATTCAAACTCTTACTGGAAACGAACGCTTCAACCTAGAAGAGTGAAAATTGGGAAGCCAAGTTGACTTAGTGTACTGATCACTACCACAGAGAATCATCCAGTTTGGGTGAAAAAATATTTGCCGAGATTTCAGAAAACCAGTACTTTTGGACGCTTGGCACACGTTTCCAATGAAAGTGTATTTAGGCAGTCTCCAGTTAGGGCTGCTTGAAGAGGAAACAAACCTTAGAGACAGAAATTAGAACTACTTTATTTTGTCAATTTTCAAAGAGCTAGCACAAACCGTGTTTCATTTAGAGTTCCCAACACATCTATCTATATAGGAGAAAACAGAGTGAAACCTAAAAATTCAAACTCTTACTGGAAACGAACGCTTCAACTTAGAAGAGTGAAAATTGGGCAGCCAAGTGGGCTTAGTGAACTGGTCACTACCACAGAGAATCATCAATATTGGGTGAAAAAATGATTGCCGAGAATTCAGAAAACCAGAACTTTTGGACGCTTGGCACACCTTTCCAATGAAAATGTCTTTAGGCAGGCTCTGCTTAGGGCTGCTTCAAGAGGAAACAAACCTTAGAGACAGAACTTAGAACTACTTTATTTTGTCAATTTTCAAAGAGCTAGCACAAACCGTGTTTCATTTAGAGTTCCCAACACATCTATCTATATAGGAGAAAACAGAGTGAAACCTAAAAATTCAAACTCTTACTGGAAATGAACGCTTCAACCTAGAAGAGTGAAAATTGGGAAGCCAAGTTGACTTCGTGAACTGATTCCTACCACAGAGAATCATCCAGATTGGGTGAAAAAATGTTTGCCGAGATTTCAGAAAACCAGTACTTTAGGACGCTTGGCACACGTTTCCAATGAAAGTGTATTTAGACAGTCCCCAGTTAGGGCTGCTTCAAGAGGAAACAAACCATAGAGACAGAACCTAAAACTACTTTATTTTGTCAATTTTCAAAGAGCTAGCACAAACCGTGTTTCATTTAGAGTTCCCAACACATCTATCTATATAGGAGAAAACAGAGTGAAACCTAAAAATTCAAACTCTTACTGGAATCGAACGCTTCAACCTAGAAGAGTGAAAATTGGGCAGCCAAGTGGACTTAGTGAACTGATCACTACCACAATGTCTCATCAAGATTGGGTGAAAAAAGGTCTGCCGAGATTTCAGAAAACCAGTACTTTTGGACGCTTGGCACACCTTTCCAATGAAAATGTCTTTAGCCTGGCTCTGCTTAGGGCTGCTTCAAGAGGAAACAAACCTTAGAGACAGAAGTTAGAACTACTTTATTTTGTCAATTTTCAAAGAGCTAGCACAAACCGTGTTTCATTTAGAGTTCCCAACACATCTATCTATATAGGAGAAAACAGAGTGAAACCTAAAACTTCAAACTCTTACTGGAAACGAACGCTTCAACTTAGAAGAGTGAAAATTGGGCAGCCAAGTGGGCTTAGTGAACTGGTCACTACCACAGAGAATCATCAATATTGGGTGAAAAAATGATTGCCGAGATTTCAGAAAACCAGTACTTTTGGACGCTTGGCACACCTTTCCAATGAAAATGTCTTTAGGCAGGCTCTGCTTAGGGCTGCTTCAAGAGGAAACAAACGTTAGAGACAGAACCTAAATCTACTTTATTTTGTCAATTTTCAAAGAGCTAGCACAAGCCGTGTTTCATTTAGAGTTCCAAACACATCTATCTATATAGGAGAAAACACAGTGAAACCTAAAAATTCAAACTCTTACTGGAAACGAACGCTTCAACCTAGAAGAGTGAAAATTGGGCAGCCAAGTGGACTTAGTGAACTGATCATTACCACAGAGAATCATCAAGATTGGGTGAAAAAATGTTTGCCGAGATTTCAGAAAACCAGTACTTTTGGACGCTGGCCACACCTTTCCAATGAAAATGTCTTTAGGCAGTCTCTGCTTAGGGCTGCTTCAAGAGGAAACAACCTTAGAGACAGAACTTAGAACTACTTTATTTTTTCAATTTTCAAAGAGCTAGCACAAACCGTGTTTCATTTAGAGTTCCCAACACATCTATCTATATAGGAGAAAACATAGTGAAAACTAAAAATTCAAACTCTTACTGGAAACGAACGCTTCAACCTAGAAGAGTGAAAATTGGAAAGCCAAGTTGACTTAGTGTACTGATCACTACCACAGAGAATCATCCAGTTTGGGTGAAAAAATATTTGCCGAGATTTCAGAAAACCAGTACTTTTGGACGCTTGGCACACCTTTCCAATGAAAGTGTATTTAGGCAGTCTCCAGTTAGGGCTGCTTGAAGAGGAAACAAACCATAGAGACAGAACCTAAAACTACTTTATTTTGTCAATTTTCAAAGAGCTAGCACAAACCGTGTTTCATTTAGAGTTCCCAACACATCTATCTATATAGGAGAAAACAGAATGAAACCTAAAAATTCAAACTCTTATTGGAAACGAATGCTTCAACCTAGAAGAGTGAATATTGGGCAGCCAAGTGGGCTTAGTGAACTGATGATTACCACAGAGAATCATCAAGATTGGGTGAAAAAATGTTTGCCGAGATTTCAGAAAACCAGTGCTTTTGGACGCTTGGCACACCTTTCCAATGAAAGTGTACTTAGGCAGTCTCTAGTTAGGGCTGCTTCAAGAAAAAACAAAACATATAGACAGAACCTAAAACCAGTCTATTTTGTCAATTTTCAAAGAGCTAGCACAAACCGTGTTTCATTTAGAGTTCCCAACACATCTATCTATATAGGAGAAAACAGAGTGAAACCTGAAAATTCAAATTCTTACTGGAATCGAACGCTTCAACCTAGAAGAGTGAAAATTGGGCAGCCAAGTGGACTTAGTGAACTGATCACTACCACAATGTCTCATCAAGATTGGGTGAAAAAAGGTTTGCCGAGATTTCAGAAAACCAGTACTTTTGGACGCTTGGCACACCTTTCCAATGAAAATGTCTTTAGGCAGGCTCTGCTTAGGGCTGCTTCAAGAGGAAACAAACCTTAGAGACAGAACTTAGAACTACTTTATTTTGTCAATTTTCAAAGAGCTAGCACAAACCGTGTTTCATTTAGAGTTCCCAACACATCTATCTATATAGGAGAAAACAGAGTGAAACCTAAAAATTCAAACTCTTACTGGAAACGAACGCTTCAACCTAGAAGAGTGAAAATTGGGAAGCCAAGTTGACTTAGAGTACTGATCACTACCACAGAGAATCATCCAGTTTGGGTGAAAAAATATTTGCCGAGATTTCAGAAAACCAGTACTTTTGGAAGCTTGGCACACCTTTCCAATGAAAGTGTATTTAGGCAGTCTCCAGTTAGGGCTGCTTGAAGAGGAAACAAACCATAGAGACAGAACCTAACACTACTTTATTTTGACAATTTTCAAACAGCTAGCACAAACCCTGTTTCATTTAGAGTTCCCAACACATCTATCTATATAGGAGAAAACAGAATGAAACCTAAAAATTCAAACTCTTATTGGAAACGAATGCTTCAACCTAGAAGAGTGAATATTGGGCAGCCAAGTGGGCTTAGTGAACTGATCATTACCACAGAGAATCATCAAGATTGGGTGAAAAAATGTTTGCCGAGATTTCAGAAAACCAGTGCTTTTGGACGCTTGGCACACCTTTCCAATGAAAGTGTACTTAGGCAGTCCTTAGTTAGGGGTGCTTCAAGAAAAATCAAACCATGGAGACAGAACCTAAAACCACTCTATTTTGTCAATTTTCAAAGAGCTAGCACAAACCGTGTTTCATTTAGAGTTCCTACACATCTATTTATATAGGAGAAAACAGAGTGAAACCTGAAAATTCAAACTCTTTCTAGAATCGAACGCTTCAACCTAGAAGAGTGAAAATTGGGCAGCCAAGTGGACTTAGTGAACTGATCACTACCACAATGTCTCATCAAGATTGGGTGAAAAAAGGTTTGCCGAGATTTCAGAAAACCAGTACTTTTGGACGCTTGGCACACCTTTCCAATTCAAATGTCTTTAGGCAGGCTCTGCTTAGGGCTGCTTCAAGAGGAAACAAACCTTAGAGACAGAACTTAGAACTACTTTATTTTGTCAATTTTCAAACAGCTAGCACAAACCGTGTTTCATTTAGAGTTCCCAACACATCTATCTATATAGGAGAAAACAGAGTGAAACCTAAAAATTCAAACTCTTACTGGAAACGAACGCTTCAAACTAGAAGAGTGAAAATTGGGCAGCCAAGTGGACTTAGTGAACTGATCATTACCACAGAGAATCATCAAGATTGGATGAAAAAATGTTTGCCGATATTTCAGAAAACCAGTACTTTTGGACGCTGGCCACACCTTTCCAATGAAAATGTCTTTAGGCAGTCTCTGCTTAGGGCTGCTTCAAGAGGAAACAAACCTTAGAGACAGAACTTAGAACTACTTTATTTTGTCAATTTTCAAAGAGCTAGCACAAACCGTGTTTCATTTAGAGTTCCCAACGCATCTATCTATATAGGAGAAAACAGAGTGAAACCTAAAAATTCAAACTCTTACTGGAAACGAACGCTTCAACCTAGAAGAGTGAAAATTGGGAAGCCAAGTTGACTTAGTGTACTGATCACTACCACAGAGAATCATCCAGTTTGGGTGAAAAAATATTTGCCGAGATTTCAGAAAACCAGTACTTTTGGACGCTTGGCACACGTTTCCAATGAAAGTGTATTTAGGCAGTCTCCAGTTAGGGCTGCTTGAAGAGGAAACAAACCTTAGAGACAGAAATTAGAACTACTTTATTTTGTCAATTTTCAAAGAGCTAGCACAAACCGTGTTTCATTTAGAGTTCCCAACACATCTATCTATATAGGAGAAAACAGAGAGAAACCTAAAAATTCAAACTCTTACTGGAAATGAACACTTCAACCTAGAAGAGTGAAAATTGGGAAGCCAAGTTGACTTCGTGAACTGATCACTACCACAGAGAATCATCCAGATTGGGTGAAAAAATGTTTGCCGAGATTTCAGAAAACCAGTACTTTAGGACGCTTGGCACACGTTTCCAATGAAAGTGTATGTAGACAGTCTCCAGTTAGGGCTGCTTCAAGAGGAAACAAACCATAGAGACAGAACCTAAAACTACTTTATTTTGTCAATTTTCAAAGAGCTAGCACAAACCGTGTTTCATTTAGAGTTCCCAACATATCTATCTATATAGGAGAAAACAGAGTGAAACCTAAAAATTCAAACTCTTACTGGAATCGAACGCTTCAACCTAGAAGAGTGAAAATTGGGCAGCCAAGTGGACTTAGTGAACTGATCACTACCACAATGTCTCATCAAGATTGGGTGAAAAAAGGTTTGCCGAGATTTCAGAAAACCAGTACTTTTGGACGCTTGGCACACCTTTCCAATGAAAATGTCTTTAGGCAGGCTCTGCTTAGGGCTGCTTCAAGAGGAAACAAACCTTAGAGACAGAACTTAGAACTACTTTATTTTGTCAATTTTCAAAGAGCTAGCACAAACCGTGTTTAATTTAGAGTTCCCAACACATCTATCTATATAGGAGAAAACAGAGTGAAACCTAAAACTTCAAACTCTTACTGGAAACGAACGCTTCAACTTAGAAGAGTGAAAATTGGGCAGCCAAGTGGGCTTAGTGAACTGGTCACTACCACAGAGAATCATCAATATTGGGTGAAAAAATGATTGCCGAGATTTCAGAAAACCAGTACTTTTGGACGCTAGGCACACCTTTCCAATGAAAATGTCTTTAGGCAGGCTCTGCTTAGGGCTGCTTCAAGAGGAAACAAACCTTAGAGACAGAACCTAAATCTACTTTATTTTGTCAATTTTCAAAGAGCTAGCACAAGCCGTGTTTCATTTAGAGTTCCAAACACATCTATCTATATAGGAGAAAACACAGTGAAACCTAAAAATTCAAACTCTTACTGGAAACACACGCTTTAACCTAGAAGAGTGAAAATTTGGCAGCCAAGTGGGCTTAGTGAACTGATCACTACCACAGAGAATCATCAATATTGGGTGAAAAAATGTTTGCCGAGATTTCAGAAAACCAGTACTTTTGGACGCTTGGCACACCTTTAAAATGAAAGTGTATTTAGGCAGTCTCCAGTTAGGGCTGCTTCAAGAGGAAACAACCTTAGAGACAGAACTTAGAACTACTTTATTTTGTCAATTTTCAAAGAGCTAGCACAAACCGTGTTTCATTTAGAGTTCCCAACACATCTATCTATATAGGAGAAAACAGAGTGAAACCTAAAAATTCAAACTCTTACTGGAAACGAACGCTTCAACCTAGAAGAGTGAAAATATTAAAGCCAAGTTGACTTAGTGTACTGATCACTACCACAGAGAATCATCCAGTTTGGGTGAAAAAATATTTGCCGAGATTTCAGAAAACCAGTACTTTTGGACGCTTGGCACACCTTTCCAATGAAAGTGTATTTAGGCAGTCTCCAGTTAGGGCTGCTTGAAGAGGAAACAAACCATAGAGACAGAACCTAAAACTACTTTATTTTGTCAATTTTCAAAGAGCTAGCACAAACCGTGTTTCATTTAGAGTTCCCAACACATCTATCTATATAGGAGAAAACAGAATGAAACCTAAAAATTCAAACTCTTATTGGAAACGAATGCTTCAACCAAGAAGAGTGAATATTGGGCAGCCAAGTGGGCTTAGTGAACTGATGATTACCACAGAGAATCATCAAGATTGGGTGAAAAAATGTTTGCCGAGATTTCAGAAAACCAGTGCTTTTGGACGCTTGGCACACCTTTCCAATGAAAGTGTACTTAGGCAGTCTCTAGTTAGGGCTGCTTCAAGAAAAAACAAAACATATAGACAGAACCTAAAACCAGTCTATTTTGTCAATTTTCAAAGAGCTAGCACAAACCGTGTTTCATTTAGAGTTCCCAACACATCTATCTATATAGGAGAAAACAGAGTGAAACCTGAAAATTCAAATTCTTACTGGAATCGAACGCTTCAACCTAGAAGAGTGAAAATTGGGCAGCCAAGTGGACTTAGTGAACTGATCACTACCACAATGTCTCATCAAGATTGGGTGAAAAAAGGTTTGCCGAGATTTCAGAAAACCAGTACTTTTGGACGCTTGGCACACCTTTCCAATGAAAATGTCTTTAGGCAGGCTCTGCTTAGGGCTGCTTCAAGAGGAAACAAACCTTAGAGACAGAACTTAGAACTACTTTATTTTGTCAATTTTCAAAGAGCTAGCACAAACCGTGTTTCATTTAGAGTTCCCAACACATCTATCTATATAGGAGAAAACAGAGTGAAACCTAAAAATTCAAACTCTTACTGGAAACGAACGCTTCAACCTAGAAGAGTGAAAATTGGGAAGCCAAGTTGACTTAGAGTACTGATCACTACCACAGAGAATCATCCAGTTTGGGTGAAAAAATATTTGCCGAGATTTCAGAAAACCAGTACTTTTGGAAGCTTGGCACACCTTTCCAATGAAAGTGTATTTAGGCAGTCTCCAGTTAGGGCTGCTTGAAGAGGAAACAAACCATAGAGACAGAACCTAACACTACTTTATTTTGTCAATTTTCAAAGAGCTAGCACAAACCCTGTTTCATTTAGAGTTCCCAACACATCTATCTATATAGGAGAAAACAGAATGAAACCTAAAAATTCAAA
>NW_027516566.1:27084-57027 GCF_048772815.1 Callospermophilus lateralis | reverse complement strand
TGACAAAATAAAGGAGTTCTCAGTTTTGTCTCTATGGTTTGTTTCCTCTTCCAGTAGCCCTAGGCACAGACTGTGGAAAAGCACTTTCATCTAGAGGGGTTGCCAAGCTTCTAAGAATTAACGAGTTTCCAAAATACCAGCAAATATTTTTTCACCCAATCTTGATGATACATGGTGGTAATGATCAGTTCAAAAATCCCACTTGGCTCACCAAATAGTGCTCTTCTAGGTTGATTCGTTCGTCTACAGTAGCAGTTTTTATATTTAGGTTTCCCTCTGTTCTCTCCTATATAGATAGATGAATTTGGAACTCAAAATTCAACATGGTTCGTAGAAGCTCTTTGAAACTTGACAAAATAAAGGAGTTCTCAGTTTTGTCTCCATGGTTTGTTTCCTCTTCAAGTAGCCCTAGGCATTGACTGTGGAAAAGCACTTTCATCGAGAGGGGTTGCCAAGCTTCTAAGAATTAACGAGTTTCCGAAATACCAGCAAATATTTTTTCACCCAATCTTGATGATACTTGGTGGTAATGATCAGTACAAAAATCCCACTTGGATCACCAAATTGTGTTCTTCTAGGTTGAACCGTTCCTGTACAGTAGCAGTTTTTATATTTAGGTTTCACTCCGTTCTCTTCTATAGAGATGAATTTGGAACTCTAAATCCAACATGATTCGTAGTAGCACTTTGAAACTTGACAAAATAAAGGAGTTCTCAGTTTTGTCTCTATGGTTTGTTTCCTCTTCAAGTAGCCCTAGTCACAGACTGTGGAAAAGCACTTTCATCGAGAGGGGTTGCCATGCTTCTAAGAATTAACGAGTTTCCGAAATACCAGCATATATTTTTTCACCCAATCTTGATGATTCTTGGTGGTAATGATCAGTACACAAATCCCAATTGGCTCACCAAATTTTGTTCTTCTAGGTTGAAGCGTGCGTCTACAGTAGCAGTTTATATTTAGGTTTCACTCTGTTCTCTCCTACATAGATAGATGAATATGGAACTCTAAATCCAACATGGTTTGTAGTGGCTCTTTGAAACTTGACAAAATAAAGGAGTTCTCAGTTTTGTCTCTATGGTTTGTTTCCTCTTCCAGTAGCCCTAGGCACAGACTGTTGGAAAGCACTTTCATCTAGAGGGGTTGCCAAGCTTCTAAGAATTAACGAGTTTCCGAAATACCAGCAAATATTGTTTCACCCAATCTTGATGATACATGGTGGTAATGATCAGTTCAAAAATCCCACTTGGCTCACCAAATAGTGCTCTTCTAGGTTGATTCGTTCGTCTACAGTAGCAGTTTTTATATTTAGGTTTCCCTCTGTTCTCTCCTATATAAATAGATGAATTTGGAACTCTAAATTCAACATGGTTCGTAGAAGCTCTTTGAAACTTGACAAAATAAAGGAGTTCTCAGTTTTGTCTCCATGGTTTGTTTCCTCTTCAAGTAGCCCTAGGCATTGACTGTGGAAAAGCACTTTCATCGAGAGGGGTTGCCAAGCTTCTAAGAATTAACGAGTTTCCGAAATACCAGCAAATATTTTTTCACCCAATCTTGATGATACTTGGTGGTAATGATCAGTACAAAAATCCCACTTGGATCACCAAATTGTGTTCTTCTAGGTTGAACCGTTCCTGTACAGTAGCAGTTTTTATATTTAGGTTTCACTCCGTTCTCTTCTATAGAGATGAATTTGGAACTCTAAATCCAACATGATTCGTAGTAGCAGTTTGAAACTTGACAAAATAAAGGAGTTCTCAGTTTTGTCTCTATGGTTTGTTTCCTCTTCAAGTAGCCCTAGGGACAGACTGTGGAAAAGCACTTTCATCGAGAGGGGTTGCCATGCTTCTAAGAATTAACGAGTTTCCGAAATACCAGCAAATATTTTTTCCCCCAATCTTGATGATACTTGGTGGTCATGATCAGTACACAAATCCCACTTGGCTCACCAAATTTTGTTCTTCTAGGTTGAAGCGTGCGTCTACTGTAGCAGTTTATGTTTAGGTTTCATTCTGCTCTCCTATATAGATAGATGAATTTGGAACTCTAAATCCAACATGGTTCGTAGTAGCTCTTTGAAACTTGAAAAAATAAAGGAGTTCTCAGTTTTGTCTCTATGGTTTGTTTCCTCTTCAAGTAGCCTTAGGCACAGACTGTGGAAAAGCACTTTCATCGAGAGGGGTTGCCAAGCTTTAAGAATTAACGAGTTTCCGAAATACCAGCAAATATTTTTTCACCCAATGTTGATGATACTTGGTGGTAATGATCAGTACACAAATCCCACATGGCTCCCCAAATTGTTTTCTTCTAGGTTGAAGCGTTCGTGTACAGTAGCAGTTTTTATATTTAGGTTTCACTCTGTTCTCTTCTATAGAGATGAATTTGGAACTCTAAATCCAACATGATTCGTAGTAGCACTTTGAAACTTGACAAAATAAAGGAGTTCTCAGTTTTGTCTCTATGGTTTGTTTCCTCTTCAAGTAGCCCTAGTCACAGACTGTGGAAAAGCACTTTCATCGAGAGGGGTTGCCATGCTTCTAAGAATTAACGAGTTTCCGAAATACCAGCATATATTTTTTCACCCAATCTTGATGATACTTGGTGGTAATGATCAGTACACAAATCCCAATTGGCTCACCAAATTTTGTTCTTCTAGGTTGAAGCGTGCGTCTACAGTAGCAGTTTATATTTAGGTTTCACTCTGTTCTCTCCTATATAGATAGATGAATTTGGAACTCCAAATTCAACATGGTTCGTGGAAGCTCTTTTAAACTTGACAAAATAAAGGAGTTCTCAGTTTTGTCTCTATGGTTTGTTTCCTCTTCAAGTAGCCCTAGGCACAGAGTGTAGAAAAGCACTTTCATCGAGGGGGGTTTGTCAAGCTTCTAAGAATTAACGAGTTTCCGAAATACCAGCAAATATTTTTTCACCCAATCTTGATGATACTTGGTGGTAACAATCAGTACACAAATCCCACTTGGCTCACCAAATTTTGTTCTTCTAGGTCTAAGCGTTCGTCTACAGTAGCAGTTTTTATATTTCGGTTTCCCTCTGTTCTCTCCTATATAGATAGATGAATTTGGAACTCTAAATTCAACATGGTTCATGGAAGCTCTTTGAAACTTGACAAAATAAAGGAGTTCTCAGTTTTGTCTCTATGGTTTGTTTCCTCTTCAAGTAGCCCTAGACACAGACTGTGAAAAGCACTTTCATCGAGAGGGGTTGCCAAGCTTCTAAGAATTAACGAGTTTTCGAAATACCAGCAAATATTTTTTCACCCAATCTTGATGATACTTGGTGGTAATGATCAGTACACAATTCCCACTTGACTCACCAAATTTTGCACTTCTAGGTTGATGCGTTCGTCTACAGTAGCAGTTTTTATATTTAGGTTTCCCTCTGTCTCCCTATATAGATAGATGAATTTGGAACTCTAAATCCAACATGGTTTGTAGTAGCTCTTTGAAACTTGACAAAATAAAGGAGTTCTCAGTTTTGTCTCTATGGTTTGTTTCCTCTTCAAATAGCCCTAGGCACATACTGTGGAAAAGCACTTTCATTGAGAGTGGTTGCCAAGATTCTAAGAATTAACGAGTTTCCGAAATACCAGCAAATATTTTTTCACCCAATCTTGATGATACTTGGTGGTAATGATCAGTAAAGGAATCCAACTTGGCTCACCAAATTGTGTTCTTCTAGGTTGAACCGTTCATGTACAGTAGCAGTTTTTATATTTAGGTTTCACTCTGTTCTCTTCTATAGAGATGAATTTGGAACTCTAAATCCAACATGATTCGTAGTAGCACTTTGAAACTTGACAAAATAAAGGAGTTCTCAGTTTTGTCTCTATGGTTTGTTTCCTCTTCAAGAAGCCCTAGTCACAGACTGTGGAAAAGCACTTTCATCGAGAGGGGTTGCCATGCTTCTAAAAATTAACGAGTTTCCGAAATACCAGCAAATATTTTTTCACCCAATCTTGATGATACTTGGTGGTAATGATCAGTACACAAATCCCACTTGGCTCACCAAATTTTGTTCTTCTAGGTTGAAGCGTTCGTCTACAGTAGCAGTTTTTATATTTAGGTTTCCCTCTGTTCTCTCCTATATAGATAGATGAATTTGGAACTCTAAATCAAACATGGATTGTAATAATTCTTTGAAACTCGACAAAATAAAGGACTTCTCAGTTTTGTCTCTATGGTTTGTTTCCTCTTCAAGTATCCCTAGGCACAGACTGTGGAAAAGCACTTTCATCGAGAGGGGTTGCCAAGCTTCTAAGAATTAACGAGTTTCCGAAAAACCAGCAAATATTTTTTCACCCAATCTTGATGATACTTGGTGGTAATGATCAGTACACAAATCCCACTTGGCTCACCAAATTTTGTTCTTCTAGGTTGAAGCGTTCTTCTACAGTAGAAGTTTTTATATTTAGGTTTCCCTCGGTTCTCTCCTACATAGATAGATGAATTTGGAACTCTAAATCCAACATGGTTTGTAGTGGCTCTTTGAAACTTGACAAAATAAAGGAGTTCTCAGTTTTGTCTCTATGGTTTGTTTCCTCTTCCAGTAGCCCTAGGCACAGACTCTTGAAAAGCACTTTCATCTAGAGGGGTTGCCAAGCTTCTAAGAATTAACGAGTTTCCGAAATACCAGCAAATATTTTTTCAACCAATCTTGATGATACATGGTGGTAATGATCAGTTCAAAAATCCCACTTGGCTCACCAAATAGTGCTCTTCTAGGTTGATTCGTTCGTCTACAGTAGCAGTTTTTATATTTAGGTTTCCCTCTGTTCTCTCCTATATAGATAGATGAATTTGGAACTCTAAATTCAACATGGTTCGTAGATGCTCTTTGAAACTTGACAAAATAAAGGAGTTCTCAGTTTTGTCTCCATGGTTTGTTTCCTCTTCAAGTAGCCCTAGGCAATGACTGTGGAAAAGCACTTTCATCGAGAGGGGTTGCCAAGCTTCTAAGAATTAACGAGTTTCCGAAATACCAGCAAATATTTTTTCACCCAATCTTGATGATACTTGGTGGTAATGATCAGTACAAAAATCCCACTTGGATCACCAAATTGTGTTCTTCTAGGTTGAACCGTTCCTGTACAGTAGCAGTTTTTATATTTAGGTTTCACTCCGTTCTCTTCTATAGAGATGAATTTGGAACTCTAAATCCAACATGATTCGTAGTAGCACTTTGAAACTTGACAAAATAAAGGAGTTCTCAGTTTTGTCTCTATGGTTTGTTTCCTCTTCAAGTAGCCCTAGGGACAGACTGTGGAAAAGCACTTTCATCGAGAGGGGTTGCCATGCTTCTAAGAATTAACGAGTTTCCGAAATACCAGCAAATATTTTTTCCCCCAATCTTGATGATACTTGGTGGTAATGATCAGTACACAAATCCCACTTGGCTCACCAAATTTTGTTCTTCTAGGTTGAAGCGTGCGTCTACTGTAGCAGTTTATATTTAGGTTTCTCTCTGCTCTCCTATATAGATAGATGAATTTGGAACTCTAAATCCAACATGGTTCGTAGTAGCTCTTTGAAACTTAACAAAATAAAGGAGTTCTCAGTTTTGTCTCTATGGTTTGTTTCCTCTTCAAGTAGCCTTAGGCACAGACTGTGGAAAAGCACTTTCATCGAGAGGGGTTGCCAAGCTTCTAAGAATTAACGAGTTTCCGAAATACCAGCAAATATTTTTTCACCCAATGTTGATGATACTTGGTGGTAATGATCAGTACACAAATCCCACATGGCTCCCCAAATTGTTTTCTTCTAGGTTGAAGCGTTCGTGTACAGTAGCAGTTTTTATATTTAGGTTTCACTCTGTTCTCTTCTATAGAGATGAATTTGGAACTCTAAATCCAACATGATTCGTAGTAGCACTTTGAAACTTGACAAAATAAAGGAGTTCTCAGTTTTGTCTCTATGGTTTGTTTCCTCTTCAAGTAGCCCTAGTCACAGACTGTGGAAAAGCACTTTAATCGAGAGGGGTTGCCATGCTTCTAAGAATTAAGGAGTTTCCGAAATACCAGCATATATTTTTTCACCCAATCTTGATGATACTTGGTGTTAATGATCAGTTCAAAAATCCCACTTGGCTCACCAAATTTTGCTCTTCTAGGTTGATGCGTTCGTCTACAGTAGCAGTTTTTATATTTAGGTTTCCCTCTGTCTCCCTATATAGATAGATGAATTTGGAACTCTAAATCCAACATGGTTTGTAGTAGCTCTTTGAAACTTGACAAAATAAAGGAGTTCTCAGTTTTGTCTCTATGGTTTGTTTCCTCTTCAAATAGCCCTAGGCACATACTGTGGAAAAGCACTTTCATTGAGAGTGGTTGCCATGCTTCTAAGAATTAACGAGTTTCCGAAATACCAGCAAATATTTTTTTCCCCAAGTTTGATGATACTTGGTGGTAATGATCAGTACACAAATCCCACTTGGCTCACCAAATTTTGTTTTTCTAGGTTGAAGCGTGCGTCTACTGTTGCAGTTTATATTTAGGTTTCACTCTGCTCTCCTATATAGATAGATGAATTTGGAACTCTAAATCCAACATGGTTCGTAGTAGCTCTTTGAAACTTGACAAAATAAAGGAGTTCTCCGTTTTGTCTCTATGGTTTGTTTCCTCTTCAAGTAGCCCTAGGCACAGACTGTGGAAAAGCACTTTCATCGAGAGGGTTTGCCAAGCTTCTAAGAATTAACGAGTTTCCGAAATACCAGCAAATATTTTTTCACCCAATCTTGATGATAATTGGTGGAAATGATCAGTACACAAATCCCACTAGGCTCACCAAATTGTGTTCTTCTAGGTTGAAGCGTTCGTGTACAGTAGCATTTTTTATATTTAGGTTTCACTCTGTTCTCTTCTATATAGATGAATTTGGAACTCTAAATCCAACATGATTCGTAGTAGCACTTTGAAACTTGACAAAATAAAGGAGTTCTCAGTTTTGTCTCTATGATTTGTTACCTCTTCAAGTAGCCCTAGTCACAGACTGTCTAAAAGCACTTTCATCGAGAGGGGTTGCCATGCTTCTAAGAATTAACGAGTTTCCGAAATACCAGCAAATATTTTTTCACCCAATTGATGATACATGGTGGTAATGATCAGTACACAAATCCCACTTGGCTCACCAAATTTTCTTCTTCTAGGTTGAAGCGTGCGTCTACAGTATCAGTTTATATTTAGGTTTCACTCTGTTCTCTCCTATATAGATAGATGAATTTGGAACTCTAAATCCAACATGGTTCGTAGTAGCTCTTTGAAACTTGACAAAATAAAGGAGTTCTCAGTTTTGTCTCTATGGTTTGTTTCCTCTTCAAGTAGCCCTAGGCACAGAGTGTAGAAAAGCACTTTCATTAGGGGGGTTGCCCAGCTTCTAAGAATTAACGAGTTTCCGAAATACCAGCAAATATTTTTTCACCCAATCTTGATGATACTTGGTGGTAATAATCAGTACACAAATCCCACTTGGCTCACCAAATTTTATTCTTCTAGGTTGAAGCGTTCTTCTACAGTAGCAGTTTTTATATTTAGGTTTCCCTCTGTTCTCTCCTATATAGATAGATGAATTTTGAACTCTAAATCCAACATGGTTCGTAGTAGCTCTTTGAAACTTGACAAAATTAAGGTGTTCTCAGTTTTGTCTCTATGGTTTGTTTCCTTTTCCAGTAGCCCTAAGAAAAAATTTTGGAAAAGCAGTTTTATTGAAAGGGGTTGCCAAGCTTACAAGAAATTACAAGTTTCCGAAATACCAGCAAATATTGTTTCACAAAATCTTGATGATACGTGGTGGTAATGATCAGTACACAAATCCCACTTGGCTAACCAAATTTTGTTCTTCTAGGTTGAAGCGTTCGTCTACAGTAGCAGTTTATATATTTAGGTTTCCCTCTGTTCTCTCCTATATAGATAGATGAATTTGGAACTCTAAATCCAATATGGTTTGTAGTAGCTCTTTAATACTTCACAAAATAAAAAAGTTCTCAGTTTTGTCTCTATGGTTCGTTCCCTTTTCAAGTAGCCCTAGGCACAGACTTTGGAAAAGCACTTTCATCGAGAGGGGTTGCCAAGCTTCTAAGAATTAACGAGTTTGCGAAATACCAGCAAATTTTTTTTCACCCAATCTTGATGATACTTGGTGGTAATGATCAGTACACAAATCCCACTTGGCTCACCTAATTTTGTTCTTCTAGGTTAAAGCGTTCGTCTACAGTAGCAGTTTTTATATTTAGGTTTTCCTCTGCTCTCTCCTATATAGATAGATGAATTTGGAACTCGAAAACCAACATGGTTCGTAGTAGCTCTTTGAAACTTGACAAAATAAAGGAGATCTCAGTTTTGTCTCCATGGTTTGTTTCCTCTTCAAGTAGCCCTAGGTACAGATTGTGGAAAAGCAATTTCATTGAGAGGGGTTGCCAAGCTTCTAAGAATTAACGAGTTTCCGAAATACCAGCAAATATTTTTTCACCCAATCTTGATGATACTTGGTGGTAATGATCAGTACACAAATCCCACTTGGCTCACCAAATTTTGTTCTTCTAGGTTGAAACGTTCATCTACAGTAGCAGTTTTTATATTTAGGTTTCCCTCTGCTCTCTCCTATATAGATAGATGAATTTGGAACTCTAAATCCAACATGTTTCGTAGTAGCTCTTGGAAACTTGACAAAATAAAGGAGTTCTCAGTTTTGTCTCTATGGTTTCTTTGCTTTTCAAGTAGTCCTAGACACAGACTGTGGAAAAGCACTTTCATCGAGAGGGGTTGCCAAGCTTCTAAGAATTAACAAGTTTCCGAAATACCAGCAAATATTTTTTCACCCAATCTTGATGATACTTGGTGGTAATGATCAGTACACAAATCCAATTTGGCAAACCAAATTTTGTTCTTCTAGGTTGAAGCGTTCGTCTACAGTAGCAGTTTATATATTTAGGTTTCCCTCTGCTCTCTCCTATATAGATAGATGAATTTGGAACTCTAAATCCAACATGGTTCGTAGTAGCTCTTTGGAACTTGACAAAATAAAGGAGTTCTCACTTTTGTCTCTATGGTTTGTTTCCTCTTCAAGTAGCCCTAGGCACAGACTGTGGAAAAGCACTTTCATCGAGAGGGGATGCCAAGCTTCTAAGAATTAACGAGTTTCCGAAATACCAGCAAATATTTTTTCACCCAATCTTGATGGTACTTGGTGGTAATGATCAGTACACAAATCCCGCTTGGCTCAAAAATTTTGTTCTTCTAGGTTGAAGCGTTCGTCTACAGTAGCAGTTTTTATATTTAGGTTTCCCTCTGCTCTCTCCTATATAGATAGATGAATTTGGAACTCTAAATCCAACATGGTTCGTAGTAGCTCTTGGAAACTTGACAAAATAAAGGAGTTCTCAGTTTTGTCTCTACGGTTTGTTTCCTCTTCCAGTAGCCCTAAGCAGAAACTGTGGAAAAGCACTTTTATTGAAAGGTGTTGCCAAGCTTACAACTTATTATGAGTTTGCGAAATACCAGCAAATATTTTTTCACCCAATCTTGATGATACTTGGTGGTAATGATCAGTACACAAATCCCACTTGTCTCACCAAATTTTGTTCTTCTAGGTTGAAGCGTTAGTCTACAGTAGCAGTTTTTATATTTAGGTTTCCCTCTGCTCTCTCCTATATAGATAGATGAATTTGGAACTCTAAATCCAACATGGTTCGTAGTAGCTCTTGGAAACTTGACAATATAAAGGAGTTCTTAGTTTTGTCGTTTCATTTTCAAGTAGCCCAAAGCACAGACTGTGGAAAAGCACTATCATCGAGAGGGGTTGCCAAGCTTCAAAGAATTAACGAGTTTCCGATATACCAGCAAATATTTTTTCACCCAATCTTGATGATACTTGGTGGTAATGATCAGTACACAAATCCCACTTGGCTAACCAAATTTTGTTCTTCTAAGTTAAAGCGTTCGTCTACAGTAGCAGTTTTTATATTTGGTTTCCCTCTGCTCTCTCCTATATAGATAGATGAATTTGGAACTCTAAATCCAACATGGTTCGTAGTACCTCTTTGAAACTTGACAAAAAAATGAGTTCTCAGTTTTGTCTCTATGGTTTGTTTCCTCTTCAAGTAGTCCTAGGCACAGACTGTGGAAAAGCAATTTCATTGATAGGGGTTGCCAAGCTTCTAAGAATTAACGAGTTTCCGAAATACCAGCAAATATTTTTTCACCCAATCTTGATGATACTTGGTGGTAATGATCAGGACACAAATCCCACTTGGCTCACCAAATTTTGTTCTTCTAGGTTGAAGCATTCGTCTACAGTATCAGTATTTATATTTAGGTTTCCCTCTTTTATCTCCTATGTAGATAGATGAATTTGGAACTCTAAATCCAACATGGTTCGTAGTAGCTCTTTGAAACGTGACAAAATAAAGGAGTTCTCAGTTTTGTCTCTATTGTTTGTTTCCTCTTCAAGTAGCCCTAGACACAGACTGAGGAAAAGCACTTTCATTAAGAGGGGTTGCCAAGCTTCTAAGAATTAATGAGTTTCCGAAATACGAGCAAACACTTTTTCACCCAATCTTGATGATACTTGGTCGTAATGATCAGTACATAAATCCCACTTGGCTCACCAAATTTTGTTCTTCTAGGTTGAAGCGTTCGTCTACAATATCAGTTTTTATATTTAGGTTTCCCTCTGTTCTCTCCTATATAGATAGATTAATTTGGAAGTCTAAATCCAACATGGTTCGTAGTAGCTCTTTGAAACTTGACAAAATAAAGGAGTTCTCAGTTTTGTCTCTATTTTTTCTTTGCTTTTCAAGTAGCCCTAGACACAGACTGTGGAAAAGCACTTTCATCGAGAGGGGTTGCCAAGCTTCTAAGAATTAACAAGTTTCCGAAATACCAGCAAATATTTTTTCACCCAATCTTGATGATACTTGGTGGTAATGATCAGTACACAAATCCATTTTGGCAAACCAAATTTTGTTCTTCTAGGTTGAAGCGTTCGTCTACAGTAGCAGTTTATATATTTAGGTTTCCCTCTGCTCTCTCCTATATAGATAGATGAATTTGGAACTCTAAATCCAACATGGTTCGTAGTAGCTCTTTGAAACTTGAAAAAATAAAGGAGTTCTCACTTTTGTCTCTATGGTTTGTTTCCTCTTCAAGTAGCCCTAGGCACAGACTGTGGAAAAGCACTTTCATCGAGAGGGAATGCCAAGCTTCTAAGAATTAACGAGTTTCCCATATGCCAGCAAATATTTTTTCACCAATTCTTGATTATACTTGGTGGTAATGATCAGTACACAAATCCCACTTGGCTCACCTAATTTTCTTCTTCCAGTTTAAAGCGTTCGTCTACAGTAGCAGTTTTTACATTTAGGTTTCTCTCTGCTCTCTCCTATATAGATAGATGAATTTGGAACTCGAAAACCAACATGGTTCGTAGTAGCTTTTTGAAACTTGACAAAATAAGGAGATCTTAGTTTTGTCTCAATGGTTTGTTTCCTCTTCAAGTAGCCCTAGGCACAGACTGTGGAAAAGCAATTTCATTGAGAGGGGTTCCCAAGCTTCTAAGAATTAACGAGTTTCCGAAACACCAGCAAATATTTTTTCACCCAAACTTGATGATACTTGGTGGTAATGATCAGTACACAAATCCCACTTGGCTCAGCAAATTTTGTTCTTCTAGGTTGAAGCGTTCATCTACAGTAGCAGTTTTTATATTTAGGTTTCCCTCTGCTCTCTCCTATATAGAAAGATGAATTTGGAACTCTAAATCCAACATGGTTCGTAGTAGCTCTTGGAAACTTGACAAAATAAAGGAGTTCTCAGTTTTGTCTCTATGATTTCTTTGCTTTTCAAGTAGCCCTAGACACAGACTGTGGAAAAGCACTTTCATCGAGAGGGGTTGCCAAGCTTCTAAGAATTACCAAGTTTCCGAAATACCAGCAAATATTTTTTCACCCAATCTTGATGTTACTTATTGGTAATGATCAGTACACAAATCCAATTTGGCAAACCAAATTTTGTTCTTCTAGGTTGAAGCGTTCGTCTACAGTAGCAGTTTATATATTTAGGTTTCCCTCTGCTCTCTCCTATATAGATAGATGAATTTGGAACTCTAAATCCAACATGGTTCGTAGTAGCTCTTTGAAACTTGACAAAGTAACGGAGTTCTCACTTTTGTCTCTATGGTTTGTTTCCTCTTCAAGTAGCCCTAGGCACAGACTGTGGAAAAGCACGTTCATCGAGAGGGGATGCCAAGCTTCTAAGAATTAACGAGTTTCTGAAATACCAGCAAATATTTTTTCACCCAATCTTGATGATACTTGGTGGTAATGATCAGTACACAAATGCCACTTGGCTCACCAAATTTGTTCTTCTAGGTTGAAGCGTTCGTCTACAGTAGCAGTTTTATATTTAGGTTTCCCTCTGCTCTGTCCTATATAGATAGATGAATTTGGAACTCTAAATCCAACATGGTTCGTAGTAGCTCTTGGAAACTTGACAAAATAAAGGAGTTCTCAGTTTTGTCTCTATGTTTGTTTCCTTTTCAAGTAGCCCTAGGCACAGACTGTGGAAAAGCAATTTCATCGAGAGGGGGTTGCCAATCTTCTAAGAATTAACGAGTTTCCGAAATACCAGCAAATATTTTTTCATCCAATCTTGATGATACTTGGTGGTAATGATCAGTACACAAATGCCACTTGGCTCACCAAATTTTGTTCTTCTAGGTTGAAGCGTTCGTCTACATTAGCAGTTTTTATATTTAGGTTTCCCTCTGCTCTCTCCTATATAGATAGATGAATTTGGAACTCTAAATCCAACATGGTTCATGGTAGCTCTTGGAAACTTGACAATATAAAGGAGTTCTTAGTTTTGTCGTTTCATTTTCAAGTAGCCCAATGCACAGACTGTGGAAAAGCACTTTCATCGAGAGGGGTTGCCAAGCTTCTAAGAATTAACGAGTTTCCGATATACCAGCAAATATTTTTTCACCCAATCTTGATGATACTTGGTGTTAATGATCAGTACACAAATCCCACTTGGCTAACCAAAATTTTGTTCTTCTAGGTTAAAGCGTTCGTCTACAGTAGCAGTTTTTATATTTGGTTTCCCTCTGCTCTCTCCTATATAGATAGATGAATTTGGAACTCTAAATCCAACATGGTTCGTAGTAGCTCTTTGAAACTTGACAAAATAATGAGTTCTCAGTTTTGTCTCTATGGTTTGTTTCGTCTTCAAGTAGTCCTAGGCACAGACTGTGGAAAAGCAATTTCATTGATAGGGGTTGCCAAGCTTCTAAGAATTAACGAGTTTCTGAAATACCAGCAAATATTTTTTCACCCAATCTTGATGATACTTGGTGGTAATGATCAGTACACAAATCCCACTTGGCTCACCAAATTTTGTTCTTCTAGGTTGAAGCATTCGTCTACAGTATCAGTTTTTATATTTAGGTTTCCCTCTTTTATCTCCTATATAGATAGATGAATTTGGAACTCTAAATCCAACATGGTTCGTAGTAGCTCTTTGAAACGTTACAAAATAAAGGAGTTCTCAGTTTTGTCTCTATTGTTTGTTTCCTCTTCAAGTAGCCCTAGACACAGACTGAGGAAAAGCACTTTCATAAGAGGGGTTGCCAAGCTTCTAAGAATTAATGAGTTTCCGAAATACGAGCAAACACTTTTTCACCCAATCTTGATGACACTTGGTGGTAATGATCAGTACATAAATCCCACTTGGCTCACCAAATTTTGTTCTTCCAGGTTGAAGCGTTCGTCTACAGTATCAGTTTTTATATTTAGGTTTCCCTCTGTTCTCTCCTATATAGATAGATTAATTTGGAAGTCTAAATCCAACATGGTTCGTAGTAGCTCTTTGAAAATTGACAGAATAAAGGAGTTCTCAGTTTTGTCTCTATGGTTTGTTTCCTCTTCCAGTAGCCCTAAGCAGAAACTGTGGAAAAGCAATTTTATTGAAAGGTGTTGCCAAGCTTACAACTTATTATGAGTTTGTGAAATACCAGCAAATATTTTTTCACCCAATCTTGATGATACTTGGTGGTAATGATCAGTACACAAATCCCACTTGGCTCACCAAATTTTGTTCTTCTAGGTTGAAGCGTTCGTCTACAGTAGCAGTTTATATATTTAGGTTTCCCTCTGCTCTCTCCTATATTGATAGATGAATTTGGAACTCTAAATCCAACATGGTTCGTAGTAGCTCTTTGGAACTTGACAAAATAAAGGAGTTCTCACTTTTGTCTCTATGGTTTGTTTCCTCTTCAAGTAGCCCTAGGCACAGACTGTGGAAAAGCACTTTCATCGAGAGGGGATGCCAAGCTTCTAAGAATTAACGAGTTTCCGAAATACCAGCAAATATTTTTTCACCCAATCTTGATGGTACTTGGTGGTAATGATCAGTACACAAATCCCGCTTGGCTCAAAAATTTTGTTCTTCTAGGTTGAAGCGTTCGTCTACAGTAGCAGTTTTTATATTTAGGTTTCCCTCTGCTCTCTCCTATATAGATAGATGAATTTGGAACTCTAAATCCAACATGGTTCGTAGTAGCTCTTGGAAACTTGACAAAATAAAGGAGTTCTCAGTTTTGTCTCTACGGTTTGTTTCCTCTTCCAGTAGCCCTAAGCAGAAACTGTGGAAAAGCACTTTTATTGAAAGGTGTTGCCAAGCTTACAACTTATTATGAGTTTGCGAAATACCAGCAAATATTTTTTCACCCAATCTTGATGATACTTGGTGGTAATGATCAGTACACAAATCCCACTTGTCTCACCAAATTTTGTTCTTCTAGGTTGAAGCGTTAGTCTACAGTAGCAGTTTTTATATTTAGGTTTCCCTCTGCTCTCTCCTATATAGATAGATGAATTTGGAACTCTAAATCCAACATGGTTCGTAGTAGCTCTTGGAAACTTGACAATATAAAGGAGTTCTTAGTTTTGTCGTTTCATTTTCAAGTAGCCCAAAGCACAGACTGTGGAAAAGCACTATCATCGAGAGGGGTTGCCAAGCTTCAAAGAATTAACGAGTTTCCGATATACCAGCAAATATTTTTTCACCCAATCTTGATGATACTTGGTGGTAATGATCAGTACACAAATCCCACTTGGCTAACCAAATTTTGTTCTTCTAAGTTAAAGCGTTCGTCTACAGTAGCAGTTTTTATATTTGGTTTCCCTCTGCTCTCTCCTATATAGATAGATGAATTTGGAACTCTAAATCCAACATGGTTCGTAGTACCTCTTTGAAACTTGACAAAAAAATGAGTTCTCAGTTTTGTCTCTATGGTTTGTTTCCTCTTCAAGTAGTCCTAGGCACAGACTGTGGAAAAGCAATTTCATTGATAGGGGTTGCCAAGCTTCTAAGAATTAACGAGTTTCCGAAATACCAGCAAATATTTTTTCACCCAATCTTGATGATACTTGGTGGTAATGATCAGGACACAAATCCCACTTGGCTCACCAAATTTTGTTCTTCTAGGTTGAAGCATTCGTCTACAGTATCAGTATTTATATTTAGGTTTCCCTCTTTTATCTCCTATGTAGATAGATGAATTTGGAACTCTAAATCCAACATGGTTCGTAGTAGCTCTTTGAAACGTGACAAAATAAAGGAGTTCTCAGTTTTGTCTCTATTGTTTGTTTCCTCTTCAAGTAGCCCTAGACACAGACTGAGGAAAAGCACTTTCATTAAGAGGGGTTGCCAAGCTTCTAAGAATTAATGAGTTTCCGAAATACGAGCAAACACTTTTTCACCCAATCTTGATGATACTTGGTCGTAATGATCAGTACATAAATCCCACTTGGCTCACCAAATTTTGTTCTTCTAGGTTGAAGCGTTCGTCTACAATATCAGTTTTTATATTTAGGTTTCCCTCTGTTCTCTCCTATATAGATAGATTAATTTGGAAGTCTAAATCCAACATGGTTCGTAGTAGCTCTTTGAAACTTGACAAAATAAAGGAGTTCTCAGTTTTGTCTCTATTTTTTCTTTGCTTTTCAAGTAGCCCTAGACACAGACTGTGGAAAAGCACTTTCATCGAGAGGGGTTGCCAAGCTTCTAAGAATTAACAAGTTTCCGAAATACCAGCAAATATTTTTTCACCCAATCTTGATGATACTTGGTGGTAATGATCAGTACACAAATCCATTTTGGCAAACCAAATTTTGTTCTTCTAGGTTGAAGCGTTCGTCTACAGTAGCAGTTTATATATTTAGGTTTCCCTCTGCTCTCTCCTATATAGATAGATGAATTTGGAACTCTAAATCCAACATGGTTCGTAGTAGCTCTTTGAAACTTGAAAAAATAAAGGAGTTCTCACTTTTGTCTCTATGGTTTGTTTCCTCTTCAAGTAGCCCTAGGCACAGACTGTGGAAAAGCACTTTCATCGAGAGGGAATGCCAAGCTTCTAAGAATTAACGAGTTTCCGATATGCCAGCAAATATTTTTTCACCAATTCTTGATTATACTTGGTGGTAATGATCAGTACACAAATCCCACTTGGCTCACCTAATTTTCTTCTTCCAGTTTAAAGCGTTCGTCTACAGTAGCAGTTTTTACATTTAGGTTTCTCTCTGCTCTCTCCTATATAGATAGATGAATTTGGAACTCGAAAACCAACATGGTTCGTAGTAGCTTTTTGAAACTTGACAAAATAAGGAGATCTTAGTTTTGTCTCAATGGTTTGTTTCCTCTTCAAGTAGCCCTAGGCACAGACTGTGGAAAAGCAATTTCATTGAGAGGGGTTCCCAAGCTTCTAAGAATTAACGAGTTTCCGAAACACCAGCAAATATTTTTTCACCCAAACTTGATGATACTTGGTGGTAATGATCAGTACACAAATCCCACTTGGCTCAGCAAATTTTGTTCTTCTAGGTTGAAGCGTTCATCTACAGTAGCAGTTTTTATATTTAGGTTTCCCTCTGCTCTCTCCTATATAGAAAGATGAATTTGGAACTCTAAATCCAACATGGTTCGTAGTAGCTCTTGGAAACTTGACAAAATAAAGGAGTTCTCAGTTTTGTCTCTATGATTTCTTTGCTTTTCAAGTAGCCCTAGACACAGACTGTGGAAAAGCACTTTCATCGAGAGGGGTTGCCAAGCTTCTAAGAATTACCAAGTTTCCGAAATACCAGCAAATATTTTTTCACCCAATCTTGATGTTACTTATTGGTAATGATCAGTACACAAATCCAATTTGGCAAACCAAATTTTGTTCTTCTAGGTTGAAGCGTTCGTCTACAGTAGCAGTTTATATATTTAGGTTTCCCTCTGCTCTCTCCTATATAGATAGATGAATTTGGAACTCTAAATCCAACATGGTTCGTAGTAGCTCTTTGAAACTTGACAAAGTAACGGAGTTCTCACTTTTGTCTCTATGGTTTGTTTCCTCTTCAAGTAGCCCTAGGCACAGACTGTGGAAAAGCACGTTCATCGAGAGGGGATGCCAAGCTTCTAAGAATTAACGAGTTTCTGAAATACCAGCAAATATTTTTTCACCCAATCTTGATGATACTTGGTGGTAATGATCAGTACACAAATGCCACTTGGCTCACCAAATTTTGTTCTTCTAGGTTGAAGCGTTCGTCTACAGTAGCAGTTTTTATATTTAGGTTTCCCTCTGCTCTGTCCTATATAGATAGATGAATTTGGAACTCTAAATCCAACATGGTTCGTAGTAGCTCTTGGAAACTTGACAAAATAAAGGAGTTCTCAGTTTTGTCTCTATGTTTGTTTCCTTTTCAAGTAGCCCTAGGCACAGACTGTGGAAAAGCAATTTCATCGAGAGGGGTTGCCAATCTTCTAAGAATTAACGAGTTTCCGAAATACCAGCAAATATTTTTTCATCCAATCTTGATGATACTTGGTGGTAATGATCAGTACACAAATGCCACTTGGCTCACCAAATTTTGTTCTTCTAGGTTGAAGCGTTCGTCTACATTAGCAGTTTTTATATTTAGGTTTCCCTCTGCTCTCTCCTATATAGATAGATGAATTTGGAACTCTAAATCCAACATGGTTCATGGTAGCTCTTGGAAACTTGACAATATAAAGGAGTTCTTAGTTTTGTCGTTTCATTTTCAAGTAGCCCAATGCACAGTCTGTGGAAAAGCACTTTCATCGAGAGGGGTTGCCAAGCTTCTAAGAATTAACGAGTTTCCGATATACCAGCAAATATTTTTTCACCCAATCTTGATGATACTTGGTGTTAATGATCAGTACACAAATCCCACTTGGCTAACCAAATTTTGTTCTTCTAGGTTAAAGCGTTCGTCTACAGTAGCAGTTTTTATATTTGGTTTCCCTCTGCTCTCTCCTATATAGATAGATGAATTTGGAACTCTAAATCCAACATGGTTCGTAGTAGCTCTTTGAAACTTGACAAAATAATGAGTTCTCAGTTTTGTCTCTATGGTTTGTTTCGTCTTCAAGTAGTCCTAGGCACAGACTGTGGAAAAGCAATTTCATTGATAGGGGTTGCCAAGCTTCTAAGAATTAACGAGTTTCTGAAATACCAGCAAATATTTTTTCACCCAATCTTGATGATACTTGGTGGTAATGATCAGTACACAAATCCCACTTGGCTCACCAAATTTTGTTCTTCTAGGTTGAAGCATTCGTCTACAGTATCAGTTTTTATATTTAGGTTTCCCTCTTTTATCTCCTATATAGATAGATGAATTTGGAACTCTAAATCCAACATGGTTCGTAGTAGCTCTTTGAAACGTTACAAAATAAAGGAGTTCTCAGTTTTGTCTCTATTGTTTGTTTCCTCTTCAAGTAGCCCTAGACACAGACTGAGGAAAAGCACTTTCATAAGAGGGGTTGCCAAGCTTCTAAGAATTAATGAGTTTCCGAAATACGAGCAAACACTTTTTCACCCAATCTTGATGACACTTGGTGGTAATGATCAGTACATAAATCCCACTTGGCTCACCAAATTTTGTTCTTCCAGGTTGAAGCGTTCGTCTACAGTATCAGTTTTTATATTTAGGTTTCCCTCTGTTCTCTCCTATATAGATAGATTAATTTGGAAGTCTAAATCCAACATGGTTCGTAGTAGCTCTTTGAAAATTGACAAAATAAAGGAGTTCTCAGTTTTGTCTCTATGGTTTGTTTCCTCTTCCAGTAGCCCTAAGCAGAAACTGTTTAAAAGCAATTTTATTGAAAGGTGTTGCCAAGCTTACAACTTATTATGAGTTTGTGAAATACCAGCAAATATTTTTTCACCCAATCTTGATGATACTTGGTGGTAATGATCAGTACACAAATCCCACTTGGCTCACCAAATTTTGTTCTTCTACGTTGAAGCGTTCGTCTACAGTAGCAGTTTTTATATTTAGGTTTCCCTCTGTTCTCTCCTATATAGATAGATGAATTTGGAACTCTAAATCCAACATGGTTCGTAGTAGCTCTTGGAAACTTGACAAAATAAAGGAGATCTCAGTTTAGTCTCTATGGTTTGTTTCCTCTTCAAGTAGCCCTAGGCACAGACTGTGGAAAAGCAATTTCATTGAGAGGGGTTGCCAAGCTTCTAAGAATTAACGAGTTTCCAAAATACCAGCAAATATTTTTTCACCCAATCTTGATGATACTTGGTGGTAATGATCAGTACACAAATCCCACTTGGCTCACCAAATTTTGTTCTTCTAGGTTGATGCGTTCGTCTACAGTATCAGTTTTTATATTTAGGTTTCCCTCTTTTATCTCCTATATAGATAGATGAATTTGGAACTCTAAATCCAACATGGTTCGTAGTAGCTCTTTGAAACTTGACAAAATAAAGGAGATCTCAGTTTTGTCTCAATGGTTTGTTTCCTCTTCAAGTAGCCGTAGGCACAGACTGTGGAAAAGCAATTTCATTGAGAGGGGTTGCCAAGCTTCTAAGAATTAACGAGTTTCCGATATACCAGCAAATATTTTTTCACCCAATCTTGATGATACTTGGTGGTAATGATCAGTACACAAATCCCACTTGGCTCACCTAATTTTGTTCTTCTAGGTTAAAGCGTTCGTCTACAGTAGCAGTTTTTATATTTAGGTTTCCCTCTTCTCTCTCCTATATAGATAGATGAATTTGGAACTCGAAAACCAACACGGTTCGTAGTAGCTCTTTGAAACTTGACAAAATAAAGGAGATCTCAGTTTTGTCTCAATGGTTTGTTTCCTCTTCAAGTAGCCCTAGGCACAGACTGTGGAAAAGCAATTTCATTGAGAGGGGTTGCCAAGCTTCTAAGAATTAACGAGTTTCCGAAATACCATCAAATATTTCTCACCCAATCTAGATGATACTTGGTGGTAATGATCAGTACACAAATCCCACTTGGCTCACCAAATTTTGTTCTTCTAGGTTGAAGCGTTCGTCTACAGTAGCAGTTTTTATATTTAGGTTTCCCTCTGTTCTCTCCTATATAGATAGATGAATTTGGAACTCTAAATCCAACATGGTTCGTAGTAGCTCTTGGATACTTGACAAAATAAAGGAGATCTCAGTTTAGTCTCTATGGTTTGTTTACTCTTCAAGTAGCCCTAGGCACAGACTGTGGAAAAGCAATTTCATTGAGAGGGGTTGCCAAGCTTCTAAGAATTAACGAGTTTCCGATATACCCTCAAATATTTTTTCACCCAATCTTGATGATACTTGGTGGTAATGATCAGTACACAAATCCCACTTGGCTCACCTAATTTTGTTCTTCTAGGTTAAAGCGTTCGTCTACAGTAGCAGTTTTTATATTTAGGTTTCCCTCTTCTCTCTCCTATCTAGATAGATGAATTTGGAACTCGAAAACCAACACGGTTCGTAGTAGCTCTTTTAAACTTGACACAATAAAGGAGATCTCAGTTTTGTCTCTATGGTTTGTTTCCTCTTCAAGTAGCCCTATGCACAGACTGTAGAAAAGCACTTTCATCGAGAGGGGATGCCAAGCTTCTAAGAATTAACGAGTTTCCGATATACCAGCAAATATTTTTTCACCCATTCTTGATGATACTTGGTGGTAATGATCAGTACACAAATCCCACTTGGCTCACCTAATTTTGTTCTTCTAGGTTAAAGCGTTCGTCTACAGTAGCAGTTTTTATATTTAGGTATCCCTTTGCTCTCTCCTATATAGATAGATGAATTTGGAACTCGAAAACCAACATGGTTCGTAGTAGCTCTTTGAAACTTGACAAAATAAAGGAGATCTCAGTTTTGTCTCAATGGTTTGTTTCCTCTTCAAGTAGCCCTAGGCACAGACTGTGGAAAAGCAATTTCATTGAGAGGGGTTGCCAAGCTTCTAAGAATTAACGAGTTTCCGAAATACCATCAAACATTTTTCACCCAATCTTGATGATACTTGGTGGTAATGATCAGTACACAAATCCCACTTGGCTCACCAAATTTTGTTCTTCTAGGTTGAAGCGTTCGTCTACAGTAGCAGTTTTTATATTTAGGTTTCCCTCTGCTCTCTCCTATATAGATAGATGAATTTGGAACTCTAAATCCAACATGGTTCGTAGTAGCTCTTTGAAACTTGACAAAATAAAGGAGTTCTCAGTTTTGTCTCTATGGTTTGTTTCCTTTTCAAGTAGCCCTAAGCACAGACTGTGGAAAAGCAGTTTCATTGAGAGGGGTTGTCAAGCTTCTAAGAATTAACGAGTTTCCGAAATACCAGCAAATATTTTTTCACCCAAACTTGATGATACTTGGTGGTAATGATCAGTACACAAATCCCACTTGGATCACCAAATTTTGTTATTCTAGGTTGAAGCGTTCGTCTACAGTAGCAGATTTTTATTTAGGTTTCCCACTGTTCTCTCCTATATAGATAGATGAATTTGGAACTCTAAATCCAACATGGTTCGTAGTAGCTCTTTGAAACTTGACAAAATAAAGGAGTTCTCACTTTTGTCTCTATGGTTTGTTTCCTCTTCAAGTAGCCCTAGGCACAGACTGTGGAAAAGCACTTTCATCGAGAGGGGATGCCAAGCTTCTAAGAATTAACGAGTTTCCGAAATACCAGCAAATATTTTTTCACCCAATCTTGATGATACTTGGTGGTAATGATCAGTACACAAATCCCACTTGGCTCACCAAATTTTGTTCTTCTAGGTTGACGCGTTCGTCTACAGTAGCAGTTTTTATATTTAGGTTTCCCTCTGCTCTCTCCTATATAGATAGATGAATTTGGAACTCTAAATCCAACATGGTTCGTAGTAGCTCTTGAAAACTTGACAAAATAAAGGAGTTCTCAGTTTTGTCTCTATGTTTGTTTCCTTTTCAAGTAGCCCTAGGCACAGACTGTGGAAAAGCAATTTCATCGAGAGGGGTTGCCAATCTTCTAAGAATTAACGAGTTTCCGAAATACCAGCAAATATTTTTTCACCCAATCTTGATGATACTTGGTGGTAATGATCAGTACACAAATGCCACTTGGCTCATCAAATTTTGTTCTTCTAGGTTGAAGCGTTCGTCTACAGTAGCAGTTTTTATATTTAGGTTTCCCTCTGCGCTCTCCTATATAGATAGATGAATTTGGAACTCTAAATCCAACATGGTTCGTAGTAGCTCTTTGAAACTTGACAAAATAATGAGTTCTCAGTTTTGTCTCTATGGTTTGTTTCCTCTTCAAGTAGTCCTAGGCACAGACTGTGGAAAAGCAATTTCATTGATAGGGGTTGCCAAGCTTCTAAGAATTAACGAGTTTCCGAAATGCCAGCAAATATTTTTTCACCCAATCTTGATGATACTTGGTGGTAATGATCAGTACACAAATCCCACTTGGCTAACCAAATTTTGTTCTTCTAGGTTAAAGCGTTCGTCTACAGTAGCAGTTTTTATATTTGGTTTCCCTCTGCTCTCTCCTATATAGATAGATGAATTTGGAACTCTAAATCCAACATGGTTCGTAGTAGCTCTTTGAAACTTGACAAAATAATGAGTTCTCAGTTTTGTCTCTATGGTTTGTTTCCTCTTCAAGTAGTCCTAGGCACAGACTGTGGAAAAGCAATTTCATTGATAGGGGTTGCCAAGCTTCTAAGAATTAACGAGTTTCCGAAATACCAGCAAATATTTTTTCACCCAATCTTGATGATACTTGGTGGTAATGATCAGGACACAAATCCCACTTGGCTCACCAAATTTTGTTCTTCTAGGTTGAAGCATTCGTCTACAGTATCAGTGTTTATATTTAGGTTTCCCTCTTCTCTCTCCTATATAGATAGATGAATTTGGAACTCGAAAACCAACACGGTTCGTAGTAGCTCTTTGAAACTTGACAAAATAAAGGAGATCTCAGTTTTGTCTCTATGGTTTGTTTTTTCTTCAAGTAGCCCTAGGCACAGACTGTGGAAAAGCAATTTCATTGAGAGGGGTTGCCAGGATTCTAAGAATTAACGAGTTTCCGAAATACCAGCAAATATTTTTTCTCCCAATCTTGATGATACTTGGTGGTAATGATCAGTACACAAATCCCACTTGGCTCACCAAATTTTGTTCTTCTAGGTTGAAGCATTCGTCTACAGTATCAGTTTTTATATTTAGGTTTTCCTCTTTTATCTCCTATATAGATAGATGAATTTGGAACTCTAAATCCAACATGGTTCGTTGTAGCTCTTTGAAACGTGACAAAATAAAGGAGTTCTCAGTTTTGTCTCTATTGTTTGTTTCCTCTTCAAGTAGCCCTAGACACAGACTGAGGAAAAGCACTTTCATTGAGAGGGGTTGCCAAGCTTCTAAGAATTAATGAGTTTCCGAAATAGGAGCAAACACTTTTTCACCCAATCTTGATGATACTTGGTGGTAATGATCAGTACATAAATCCCACTTGGCTCACCAAATTTTGTTCTTCTAGATTGAAGCGTTCGTCTACAGTATCAGTTTATATATTTAGGTTTCCCTCTGCTCTCTCCTATATAGATAGATGAATTTGGAACTCTAAATCCAACATGGTTCGTAGTAGCTCTTTGAAACTTGACAAAATAAAGGAGTTCTCACTTTTGTCTCTATGGTTTGTTTCCTCTTCAAGTAGCCCTAGGCACAGACTGTAGAAAAGCACTTTCATCGAGAGGGGATGCCAAGCTTCTAAGAATTAACGAGTTTCTGATATACCAGCAAAGATTTTTTCACCCATTCTTGATGATACTTGGTGGTAATGATCAGTACACAAATCCCACTTGGCTCACCAAATTTTGTTCTTCTAGTTTGAAGCGTTCGTGTACAGTAGCAGTTTTTATATTTAGGTTTCCCTCTGTTCTCTCCTATATAGATAGAAGAATTTGGAACTCAAAATCCAGCATGGTTCGTAGTAGCTTTTTGAAAATTTACAAAATAAAGAAGTTCTCAGTTTTGTCTCTATGGTTTGTTTCCTCTTATGTAGCCCTAGGCAGAGACTGTGTAAAAGCACTTTCATCGAGAGGGGCTGCCAAGCTTCTAAGAATTAACGAGTTTCCGATATTCCAGCAAATAGTTTTTCACCCAATCTTGATGATACTTGGTGGTAATGATCAGTACACAAATCCCACTTGGCTCACCAAATTTTGTTCTTCTAGGTTGAAGCGTTCGTCTACAGTAGCAGTTTTTATATTTAGGTTTCCCTCTGCTCTCTCCTATATACATAGATGAATTTGGAACTCTAAATCCATCATGGTTCGTAGTAGCTCGTTGAAGCTTGAAAAAATAAAGGAGTTCTCAGTTTTGTCTCTATGGTTTGTTTCCTCTTCAAGTAGCCCCAGGCACAGACTGTGGAAAAGCAATTTCACCGAGAGGGGTTGCCAAGGTTCTAAGAATTAACGAGTTTCCGAAATACCAGCAAATATTTTTTCACCCAATCTTGATGATATTGGTGGTAATGATCAGTAAACAAATCCCACTTGGCTCACCAAATTTTGTTCTTCTAGGTTGAAGCGTTTGTCTACAGTAGCATTTTTTATATTTAGGTTTCCCTCTGTTCTCTCCTATATAGATAGATGAATTTGGAACTCTATATCCAACATGGTTCGTAGTAGGTCTTTGAATCTTGAAAAAATAAAGGAGTTCTCAGATTTGTCTCTAAGGTTTGTTTCCTCTTCAAGTAGTCCTAGGCACAGACTGTGGAAAAGCATTTTCATCGAGAGGTTTTGCAAATCTTCTAAGAATTAACGAGTTTCCGAAATACCAGCAAATATTTTTTCACCCAATCTTGATGATACTTGGTGGTATAGATCAGTAAACAAATTCCACTTGGCTCACCAAATTTTCTGCTACAAGGTTGAAGCGTTCGTCTACAGTATCAGTTTTTATATTTAGGTCTCCCTCTGTTCTCTCCTATATAGATAGATGAATTTGGAACTCCAAAACCAACACGGTTCGTAGTAGCTCTTTTAAACTTGACACAATAAAGGAGATCTCAGTTTTGTCTCTATGGTTTGTTTCCTCTTCAAGTAGCCCTAGGCACAGACTGTAGAAAAGCACTTTCATCGAGAGGGGATGCCAAGCTTCTAAGAATTAACGAGTTTCCGATATACCAGCAAATATTTTTTCACCCATTCTTGATGATACTTGGTGGTAATGATCAGTACACAAATCCCACTTGGCTCACCTAATTTTGTTCTTCTAGGTTAAAGCGTTCGTCTACAGTAGCAGTTTTTATATTTAGGTATTCCTCTGCTCTCTCCTATATAGATAGATGAATTTGGAACCCGAAAACCAACATGGTTCGTAGTAGCTCTTTGAAACTTGACAAAATAAAGGAGATCTCAGTTTTGTCTCAATGGTTTGTTTCCTCTTCAAGTAGCCCTAGGCACAGACTGTGGAAAAGCAATTTCATTGAGAGGGGTTGCCAAGCTTCTAAGAATTAACGAGTTTCCGAAATACCATCAAACATTTTTCACCCAATCTTGATGATACTTGGTGGTAATGATCAGTACACAAATCCCACTTGGCTCACCAAATTTTGTTCTTCTAGGTTGAAGCGTTCCTCTACAGTAGCAGTTTTTATATTTAGGTTTCCCTCTGCTCTCTCCTATATTGATAGATGAATTTGGAACTCTAAATCCAACATGGTTCGTAGTAGCTCTTTGAAACTTGACAAAATAAAGGAGTTCTCACTTTTGTCTCTATGGTTTGTTTCCTCTTCAAGTAGCCCTAGGCACAGACTGTGGAAAAGCACTTTCATCGAGAGGGGATGCCAAGCTTCTAAGAATTAACGAGTTTCCGAAATACCAGCAAATATTTTTTCACCCAATCTTGATGATACTTGGTGGTAATGATCAGTACACAAATCCCACTTGGCTCACCAAATTTTGTTCTTCTAGGTTGACGCATTCGTCTACAGTAGCAGTTTTTATATTTAGGTTTCCCTCTGCTCTCTCCTATATAGATAGATGAATTTGGAACTCTAAATCCAACATGGTTCGTAGTAGCTCTTGAAAACTTGACAAAATAAAGGAGTTCTCAGTTTTGTCTCTATGTTTGTTTCCTTTTCAAGTAGCCCTAGGCACAGACTGTGGAAAAGCAATTTCATCGAGAGGGGTTGCCAATCTTCTAAGAATTAACGAGTTTCCGAAATACCAGCAAATATTTTTTCACCCAATCTTGATGATACTTGGTGGTAATGATCAGTACACAAATGCCACTTGGCTCACCAAATTTTGTTCTTCTAGGTTGACGCGTTCGTCTACAGTAGCAGTTTTTATATTTAGGTTTCCCTCTGCGCTCTCCTATATAGATAGATGAATTTGGAACTCTAAATCCAACATGGTTCGTAGTAGCTCTTGGAAACTTGACAATATAAAGGAGTTCTTAGTTTTGTCGTTTCATTTTCAAGTAGCCCAAGGCACAGACTGTGGAAAAGCACTTTCATTAAGAGGGGTTGCCAAGCTTCTAAGAATTAACGAGTTTCCGATATACCAGCAAATATTTTTTCACCCAATCTTGATGATACTTGGTGGTAATGATCAGTACACAAATCCCACTTGGCTAACCAAATTTTGTTCTTGTAGGTTGAAGCGTTCGTCTACAGTAGCAGTTTTTATATTTGGTTTTCCTCTGCTCTCTCCTATATAGATAGATGAATTTGGAACTCTAAATCCAACATGGTTCGTAGTAGCTCTTTGAAACTTGACAAAATAATGAGTTCTCAGTTTTGTCTCTATGGTTTGTTTCCTCTTCAAGTAGTCCTAGGCACAGACTGTGGAAAAGCAATTTCATTGATAGGGGTTGCCAAGCTTCTAAGAATTAATGAGTTTCCGAAATACCAGCAAATATTTTTTCACCCAATCTTGATGATACTTGGTGGTAATGATCAGTACACAAATCCCACTTGGCTAACCAAATTTTGTTCTTCTAGGTTAAAGCGTTCGTCTACAGTAGCAGTTTTTATATTTGGTTTCCCTCTGCTCTCTCCTATATAGATAGATGAATTTGGAACTCTAAATCCAACATGGTTCATAGTAGCTCTTTGAAACTTGACAAAATAATGAGTTCTCAGTTTTGTCTCTATGGTTTGTTTTCTCTTCAAGTAGTCCTAGGCACAGACTGTGGAAAAGCAATTTCATTGATAGGGGTTGCCAAGCTTCTAAGAATTAACGAGTTTCCGAAATACCAGCAAATATTTTTTCACCCAATCTTGATGATACTTGGTGGTAATGATCAGGACACAAATCCCACTTGGCTCACCAAATTTTGTTCTTCTAGGTTGAAGCATTCGTCTACAGTATCAGTTTTTATATTTAGGTTTCCCTCTTCTCTCTCCTATATAGATAGATGAATTTGGAACTCGAAAACCAACACGGTTCGTAGTAGCTCTTTGAAACTTGACAAAATAAAGGAGATCTCAGTTTTGTCTCTATGGTTTGTTTCCTCTTCAAGTAGCCCTAGGCACAGACTGTGGAAAAGCAATTTCATTGAGAGGGGTTGCCAGGATTCTAAGAATTAACGAGTTTCCGAAATACCAGCAAATATTTTTTCTCCCAATCTTGATGATACTTGGTGGTAATGATGAGTACACAAATCCCACTTGGCTCACCAAATTTTGTTCTTCTAGGTTGAAGCATTCGTCTACAGTATCAGTTTTTATATTTAGGTTTTCCTCTTTTATCTCCTATATAGATAGATGAATTTGGAACTCTAAATCCAACATGGTTCGTTGTAGCTCTTTGAAACGTGACAAAATAAAGGAGTTCTCAGTTTTGTCTCTATTGTTTGTTTCCTCTTCAAGTAGCCCTAGACACAGACTGAGGAAAAGCACTTTCATTGAGAGGGATTGCCAAGCTTCTAAGAATTAATGAGTTTCCGAAATACGAGCAAACACTTTTTCACCCAATCTTGATGATACTTGGTGGTAATGATCAGTACATAAATCCCACTTGGCTCACCAAATTTTGTTCTTCTAGATTGAAGCGTTCGTCTACAGTATCAGTTTATATATTTAGGTTTCCCTCTGCTCTCTCCTATATAGATAGATGAATTTGGAACTCTAAATCCAACATGGTTCGTAGTAGCTCTTTGAAACTTGACAAAATAAAGGAGTTCTCACTTTTGTCTCTATGGTTTGTATCCTCTTCAAGTAGCCCTAGGCACAGACTGTAGAAAAGCACTTTCATCGAGAGGGGATGCCAAGCTTCTAAGAATTAACGAGTTTCTGATATACCAGCAAATATTTTTTCACCCATTCTTGATGATACTTGGTGGTAATGATCAGTACACAAATCCCACTTGGCTCACCAAATTTTGTTCTTCTAGTTTGAAGCGTTCGTGTACAGTAGCAGTTTTTATATTTAGGTTTCCCTCTGTTTTCTCCTATATAGATAGAAGAATTTGGAACTCAAAATCCAGCATGGTTCGTAGTAGCTTTTTGAAAATTTACAAAATAAAGAAGTTCTCAGTTTTGTCTCTATGGTTTGTTTCCTCTTATGTAGCCCTAGGCAGAGACTGTGTAAAAGCACTTTCATCGAGAGGGGCTGCCAAGCTTCTAAGAATTAACGAGTTTCCGAAATACCAGCAAATATTTTTTCACCCAATCTTGATGATATTGGTGGTAATGATCAGTAAACAAATCCCACTTGGCTCACCAAATTTTGTTCTTCTAGGTTGAAGCGTTTGTCTACAGTAGCATTTTTTATATTTAGGTTTCCCTCTGTTCTCTCCTATATAGATAGATGAATTTGGAACTCTATATCCAACATGGTTCGTAGTAGGTCTTTGAATCTTGAAAAAATAAAGGAGTTCTCAGATTTGTCTCTAAGGTTTGTTTCCTCTTCAAGTAGTCCTAGGCACAGACTGTGGAAAAGCATTTTCATCGAGAGGTTTTGCAAAGCTTCTAAGAATTAACGAGTTTCCGAAATACCAGCAAATATTTTTTCACCCAATCTTGATGATACTTGGTGGTAATGATCAGTAAACAAATTCCACTTGGCTCACCAAATTTTCTGCTACAAGGTTGAAGCGTTCGTCTACAGTATCAGTTTTTATATTTAGGTCTCCCTCTGTTCTCTCCTATATAGATAGATGAATTTGGAACTCTAAATCCAACATGGTTCGTAGTAGCTCTTTGAAACGTGACAAAATAAAGGAGTTCTCAGTTTTGTCTCTATGCTTTGTTTCCTCTTCAAGTAGCCCTTGGCACAGACTGTGGAAGAGCAATTTCATTTAGAGGGGTTGCCAAGCTTCTAAGAATTAACGAGTTTCCGAAATACCAGCAAATATTTTTCACCCAATCTTGCTGATACTTGGTGGTAATGATCAGTACACAAATCCCACATGGCTCACCAAATTTTGTTCTTCTAGGTTGAAGCGTTCGTCTACAGTAGCAGTTTTTATATTTAGGTTTCCCTCTGCTCACTCCGATATAGATAGATAAATTTGGAACTCTAAATGCAACATGGTTCCTAGTACCTCTTTGAAACTTGACAAAATAATGGAGTTCTCAGTTTTGTCTCTATGGTTTGTTTCCTCTTCAAGTAGCCCTAGGCAC
>NW_027516566.1:0-26884 GCF_048772815.1 Callospermophilus lateralis | reverse complement strand
TGGTGGTAATGATCAGTACACAAATCCCACTTGGTTCACCAAATTTTGTTCTTCTAGTTTCAAGAGTTCGTCTACAGTAGCAGTTTTTCTATTTAGGTTTTCCTCTCCTCTCTCCTATATAGATAGATGAATTTCTAACTCTAAATCCAACATGGTTCTTAGTAGCTCTTGGAAACTTCACAATATAAAGAATTTCTCAGTTTTTCTCTATGGTTTGTTTCCTCTTCAAGTAGCCCTCGACACAGACTGTGGAAAAGCAATTTCACAGAGAGCGGTTGCCAAGCTTCTAAGAATTAACGAGTTTCCGAAATACCAGCAAATATTTTTTCATCCAATCTTGATGATACTTGGTGGTAATGATCAGCAAACAAATCCCACTTGGCTCACCAAATTTTGTTCTTCTAGGTTGAAGCGTTCGTCTACAATAGCATTTTTTATATTTAGGTTTCCCTCTGTTCTCTCCTATATAGATAGATGAATTTGGAACTCTAAATCCAACATGGTTGGTAGTAGGTCTTTGAATCTTGAAAAAATAAAGGAGTTCTCAGATTTGTCTCTATGGTTTGTTTCCTCTTCAAGTAGTCCTAGGCACAGACTGTGGAAAAGCACTTTCATCGAGAGGTGTTGCCAAGCTTCTAAGAATTAACGAGTTTCCGAAATACCAGCAAATATTTTTTCACCCAATCTTGATGATAATTGGTGGTAATGATCAGTAAACAAATCCCACTTGGCTCACCAAATTTTCTTCTACTAGGTTGAAGCGTTCGTCTACAGTATCAGTTTTTATATTTAGGTTTCCCTCTGTTCTCTCCTATATAGATAGATGAATTTGGAACTCTAAATCCAACATGGTTCGTAGTAGCTCTTTGAAACGTGACAAAATAAAGGAGTTCTCAGTTTTGTCTCTATGGTTTGTTTCCTCTTCAAGTAGCCCTTGGCACAGACTGTGGAAGAGCAATTTCATTTAGAGGGCTTGCCAAGCTTCTAAGAATTAACGAGTTTCTGAAATACAAGCAAATATTTTTTCACCCAATCTTGATGATACTTTGTGGTAATGATCAGTACACAAATCCCACTTGGCTCACCAAATTTTGTTCTTCTAGGTTGAAGCGTTCGTCTACAGTATCAGTTTTTATATTTAGGTTTCCCTCTGTTCTCTCCTATATAGATAGATGAATTTGGAACTGTAAATCCAACATGGTTTGTAGTAGCTCTTTGAAACTTTACAAAATAAAGTAGTTCTCAGTTTTGTCTCTATGGTTTGTATCCTCTTTAAGTAGCCCTAAGCACAGACTGTGGAAAAGCCCTTTCATTGAGAGGGGTTGCCAAGCTTCCAAGAATTAACGAGTTTCTGAAATACCAGCAAATATTTTTTCACCCAATCTTGATGATACTTGGTGGTAATGATCAGTACACAAATCCCACTTGGCTCACCAATTTTTGTTCTTCTCGTTTGAAGCGTTCGTGTACAGTAGCAGTTTTTATATTTAGGTTTCCCTCTGTTCTCTCCTATATAGATAGAGGAATTTGGAACTCAAAATCCAACATGGTTCGTAGTAGCTCTTTGAAACTTTACAAAATAAAGAGTTCTCAGTTTTGTCTCTATGGTTTGTTTCCTCTTTAAGTAGCCCTAGGCAGAGACTGTGTAAAAGCACTTTCATCGAGAGGGGCTGCCAAGCTTCTAAGAATTAAGGAGTTTCGATATTCCAGCAAATATTTTTTCACCCAATCTTGATGATACTTGGTCGTGATGAACAGTACACAAATCCCACTTGGCTCACCAAATTTTGTTCTTCTAGGTTGAAGCGTTCGTCTACAGTAGCAGTTTTTATATTTAGGTTTCCCTCTTTCTCTCCTATATAGATAGATGAATTTGGAAATCTAAATCAAACATGGTTCGTAGTAGGTCTTTGAAACATGACAAAATAAAGGAGTTCTCAGTTTTGTCTCTATGGTTTGTTTCCTCTTCAAGTAGCCCTAGGCACAGACTGTGGAAAAGCACTTTCATTGAGAGGGGTTGCCAACCTTCTAAAAATTAACGAGTTTCCGAAATACCAGCAAATATTTTTTCACCCAATCTTGATGATCCTTGGTGGTAATGATCAGTACACAAATCCCACTTGGCTCACGAAATTTTGTTCATCTAGGTTGAAGCGTTCGTGTACAGTAGCAGTTTTTATTTTTAGGTTTCCCTCTGCTCTCTCCTATATAGATAGATAAATTTGGAACTCTAAATCCAACATGGTTCCTAGTACCTCTTTGAAACTTGAAAAACTAAAGGAGTTCTCAGTTTTGTCTCTATGATTTGTTTCCTCTTCAAGTAGCCCTAGGCACAGACTGTGGAAAAGCAATTTCATTGAGAGGGGTTGCCAAGCTTCTAAGAAAAAACGAGTTTCCGAAATACCAGCAAATACGTTTTCACCCAATCTTAATAATACTTGGTGGTAATGATCAGTACACAAATCCCACTTGGCTCACCAAATTTTGTTCTTCTAGGTTGAAGCGTTCGTCTACAGTAGCAGTTTTTATATTTAGGTTTCCCACTGCTCTCTCCAATATAGATAGATAAATTTGGAACTCTAAATCCAACATGGTTCCTAGTACCTCTTTGAAACTTGACAAAATAAAGGAGTTCTCAGTTTTATCTCTATGATTTGTTTCCTCTTCAAGTAGCCCTAGGCACAGACTGTGGAAAAGCAATTTCATTGAGAGGGGTTGCCAAGCTTCTAAGAATTAACTAGTTTCCGAAATACCAGCAAATATTTTTTCACCCAATCTTGATAATACTTGGTGGTAATGATAAGTTCACAAATCCCACTTGGCTCACCAAATTTTGTTCTTCTAGGTTGAAGCGTTAGTCTACAGTATCAGTTTTTATATTTAGGTTTCCCTCTGTTCTCTCCAATATAGATAGATGAATTTGGAACTCTAAATCCATCATGGTTCGTAGTAGCTCGTTGAAGCTTGAAAAAATAAAGGAGTTCTCAGTTTTGTCTCTATGATTTGTTTCCTCTTCAAGTAGCCCCAGGCACAGATTGTGGAAAAGCAATTTCACCGAGAGGGGTTGCCAAGGTTCTAAGAATTAACGAGTTTCCGAAATACCAGCAAATATTTTTTCACCCAATCTTGATGATACTTGGTGGTAATGATCAGTAAACAAATCCCACTTGGCTCACCAAATTTTGTTCTTCTAGGTTGAAGCGTTTGTCTACAGTAGCATTTTTTATATTTAGGTTTCCCTCTGTTCTCTACTATATAGATAGATGAATTTGGAACTCTAAATCCAACATGGTTCGTAGTAGGTCTTTGAATCTTGAAAAAATAAAGGAGTTCTCAGATTTGTCTCTATGGTTTGTTTCCTCTTCAAGTAGTCCTAGGCACAGACTGTGGAAAAGCATTTTCTTCGAGAGGTTTTGCAAAGCTTCTAAGAATTAACGAGTTTCCGAAATACCAGCAAATATTTTTTCACCCAATCTTGATGATACTTGGTGGTAATGATCAGAACACAAATCCCACTTGGCTCACCAAATTTTGTTCTTCTAGGTTGAAGCGTTCATCTACAGTAGCAGTTTTTATATTTAGGTTTTCCTCTGTTCTCTCCTATAAAGATAGATGAATTTGGAATTCTAAATCCAACATGGTTCGTAGTAGCTCTTGGAAACGTGACAATATAAAGAAGTTCTCAATTTGTCTCTATGGTTTGTTTCCTCTTCAAGTAGCCCTAGGCACAGACTGTGGAAAAGCAATTTCACCGAGAGGGGTTGCCAAGCTTCTAAGAATTAACGAGTTTCCGAAATATCAGCAAATATTTTTTCACCCAATCTTGATGATACTTGGTGGTAATGATCAGTACACAAATCCCACTTGGCTCACCAAATTTTGTTCTTCTAGGTTGAAGCGTTCGTCTACAGTAGCAGTTTTTATATTTAGGTTTCCCTCTGTTCTCTCCTATATAGATAGATGAATTTGGAACTCTAAATCAAACATGGTTCGTAGTAGCTCTTTGAAACTTGAAAAAATAAAGGAGTTCTCTGTTTTGTCTCTATAGTTTGTTTCCTCTTCAAGTAGCCCTAGGCACAGACTGTTGAAAAGCACTTTCATTGAGAGGGGTTGCCAACCTTCTAAGAATTAACTAGTTTCCGAAATAACAGCAAATATTTTTTCACCCAATCTTGATGATCCTTGGTGGTAATGATCAGTACACAAATCCCACTTGGCTCACGAAATTTTGTTCTTCTAGGTTGAAGCGTTCGTATACAGTAGTAGTTTTTATTTTTAGGTTTCCTTCTGTTCCCTCCTATATAGATAGATGAATTTGGAACTCTAAATCCAACATGCTTCGTAGTAGCTCTTTGAAATTGACAAAATAAAGGAGTTCTCATTTTTGTCTCTATGGTTTGTTTCCTCTTCAAGAAGCCCTAGGCACAGACTGTGGAAAATCACTTTCATTGAGAGGGGTTGCCAAGCTTCAAAGAATTAACGATTTTCCGAAATTCCAGCAAATATTTTTTCACCCAATCTGGATGATACTTGGTGGTAATGATCAGCACACAAGTCCCACTTCGCTCACCAAATTTTGGTCTTCTAGGTTGATGCGTTCGTCTACAGTAGCAGTTTTTATATTTAGGTTTCCCTCTGTTCTCTCCTATATAGATAGATGAATTTGGAACTCTAAATCCAACATGGTTCTTGGTAGCTCTTTGAAACTTGACAAAATAAAGGAGTTCTCAGTTTTGTCTCTATGGTTTGTTTCCTCTTCAAGTAGCCCTAGGCACAGACTGTGGAAAAGAACTTTCATTGAGAGGGGTTGCCAACCTTCTAAGAATTAACTAGTTTCCGAAATAACAGCAAATATTTTTTCACCCAATCTTGATGATCCTGGTGGTAATGATCAGTACACAAATCCCACATGGCTCACGAAATTTGGTTCTTCTAGGTTGAAGCGTTCGTGTACAGTAGCAGTTTTTATTTTTAGGTTTCCTTCTGTTCTCTCCTATATAGATAGATGAATTTGGAACTCTAAATACAACATGCTTCGTAGTAGCTCTTTGAAACTTGACAAAATAAAGGAGTTCTCAGTTTTGTCTCTATGGTTTGTTTCCTCTTCAAGTAGCCCTAGGCACAGACTGTGGAAAAGCACTTTCATTGAGAGATTTTGCCAAGCTTCAAAGAATTAACGATTTTCCGAAATTCCTGCAAATATTTTTTCACCCAATCTTGATGATACTTGGTGGTAATGATCAGTACACAAATCCCACTTCGCTCACAAAATTTTTGTCTTCTAGGTTGAAGCGTTCGTCTGCAGTAGCAGTTTTTATATTTAGGTTTCGCTCTGCTCTCTCCTATATAGATAGATAAATTTGGAACTCTAAATCCAACATGGTTCCTAGTACCTCTTTGAAACTTGAAAAAATAAACGAGGTCTCAGTTTTGTCTCTATGATTTGTTTCCTCTTCAAGTATACCTAGGCACAGACTGTGGAAAAGCAATTTCATTGAGTGGGGTTGCCAAGCTTCTAAGAATTAACGAGTTTCCGAAATACCAGCAAATACGTTTTCACCCAATCTTGATAATACTTGGGGGTAATGATCACTACACAAATCCCACTGGATCACCAAATTTTATTCTTCTAGGTTGAAGCATTAGTCTACAGTATCAGTTTTTATATTTAGGTTTCCCTCTGTTCTCTCCTATATTGATAGATGAATTTGGAACTCTAAATCCAACATGGTTCGTAGTAGCTCTTTGAAATTTGACAAAATAAAGGAGTTCTCAGTTTTGTCTCTATGGTTTGTTTCCTCTTCAAGTAGCCCTAGGCACAGACTGTGGAAAAGCAATTTCACCGAGAGGGGTTGCCAAGCTTCTAAGAATTAACGAGTTTCCGAAATACCAGCAAATATTTTTTCACCCAATCTTGATGATACTTGGTGGTAATGATCAGTACACAAATCCCACTTGGCTCACCAAATTTTGTTCTTCTATGTTGAAGCGTTCGTCTACAGTAGCAGTTTTTATATTTAGGTTTCCCTCTCTTCTCTCCTATATAGATAGATGAATTTTGAACTCTAAATCCAACAAGGTTCGTAGTAGCTCTTGGAAACCTGACAATATAAAGGAGTTCTCAGTTTTGTCTCTATGGTTTGTTTCCTCTTCAAGTAGCCCTAGGCACAGACTGTGGAAAAGCAGTTTCATCAAGAGGGGTTGCCTAGCTTCTAAGAATTAATGAGTTTCCGAAATACCAGCAAATATTTTTTCACCCAATCTTGATGATACTTGGTGGTAATGATCAGTACAAAAATCCTACTTGGCTCACCAAATTTTGTTCTTCTAGGTTGAAGCGTTCGTCTACAGTATCAGTTTTTATATTTAGGTTTCCCTCTGTTCTCTCCTATATAGATAGATGAATTTGGAACTCTAAATCCAACATGGTGTGTAGTAGCTCTTTGAAACTTGACAAAATTAAGGAGTTCTCAGTTTTGTCTCTATGGTTTGTTTCTTCTTCACGTAGCCCTAGGCACATACTGTAGAAAAGCACTTTAATTGAGAGGGGTTGCCAAGATTCTAAGAATTAACGAGTTTCCGAAATACCAGCAAATATTTTTTCACCCAATCGTGATGATACTTGGTGGTCATGATCAGTACACAAATCCCACTTGGCTCACCAAATTTTGTTTTTCCAGGTTGAAGCGTTCGTGTACAGTAGCAGTTTTATATTTAGGTTTCCTTCTGTTCTCTCCTATATAGATAGATGAATTTGGAACTCTAAATCCAACATGGTACGTAGTAGCTCTTTGAATCTTGACAAAATAAAGGAGTTCTCAGTTTTGTCTCTATGGTTTGTTTCCTATTCAAATAGCCCTAGGCACAGACTGTTGAAAAGCACTTTCATTGAGAGGGGTTTCCAAGCTTCTAAGAATTAACGAGTTTCCAAAATACGAGCAAACACTTTTTCAACCAATCTTGATGATACTTGGTGGTAATGATCAGTACACAAATCCCACTTGGCTCACCAAATTTTGTTCTTCTAAGTTGAAGCGTTCGTCTACAGTACTAGTTTTTATATTTAGGTTTTCCTCTTTCGCTCCTATATAGATAGATGAATTTGGCACCCTAAATCCAACATGGTTTGTAGTAGCTCTTTGAAACGTGACAAAATAAAGTAGTTCTCAGTTTTGTCTCTATGGTTTGTTTCCTCTTCAAGTAGCCCTAGGCACAGACTGTGGAAAAGCACTTTCATCGAGAGGGCTTGCCAAGCTTCTAAAAATTAACGTGTTTCCGAAATACCAGCAAATATTTTTTCACCCAATCGTGATGATACTTGGTGGTCATGATCAGTACACAAATCCCACTTGGCTCACCAAATTTTGTTCTTCTATGTTGAAGCGTTCGTCTACAGTAGCAGTTTTTATATTTAGGTTTCCCTCTCTTCTCTCCTATATAGATAGATGAATTTGGAACTCTAAATCCAACATGGTTCGTAGTAGCTCTTGGAAACTTGACAATATAAAGGAGTTCTCAGTTTTGTCTCTATGGTTTGTTTTCTTTTCAAGTAGCCCTAGGCACAGACTGTGGAAAAGCACTTTCATCGAGAGGGGCTGCCAAGCTTCTAAGAATTAACGAGTTTCCGATATTCCAGCAAATATTTTTTCACCCAAACTTGATGATACTTGGTGGTAATGATCAGTACACAAATCCCAAATGGCTCACCAAATTTTGATCTTCTAAGTTGAAGCGTTCGTCTACAGTAGCAGTTTTTTATTTAGGTTTCCCTCTGCTCTCTCTTACATAGATAGATGAATTTGGAAATCTAAATCCAACATGGTTCGTAGTAGCTCTTTGAAACTTGACAAAATAAAGGAGTTCTCATTTTTGTCTCTATGTTTTGTTTCCTCTTCAAGTAGCCCTAGGTGCAGATGGTGGAAAAGGAATTTCTTTGAGGGGGTTGCCATGCTTCTAAGAATTAACGAGTTTCCGAAATAAAAGCAAATATTTTTTCACCCAATCTTGAGGATACTTGGTGGTAATGATCAGTACACAAATCCCACTTGGCTCACCAAATTTTCTTCTTCCAGGGTGAAGCGTTCGTCTACAGTAGCAGTTTTTATATTTAGGTTTCCCTCTGTTCTCTCCTATATAGATAGAAGAATTTGGAACACTAAATCCAACATGGTTTGTAGTAGCTCTTGGAAACTTGACAATATAAAGGAGTTCTCAGGTTTGTCTCTATGGTTTGTATCCTTTTCAAGTAGCCCTAGGCACAGACTGTGGAAAAGCACTTTCATCGAGAGGGGCTGCCAAGCTTCTAAGAATTAACGAGTTTCCGATATTCAAGCAAATATATTTTCACCCAATCTTGATGATACTTGGTGGGAAGGATCAGTACACAAATCCCACTTGGCTCACCAAATTTTATTCTTCTAGGTTGAAGCGTTCGTTTACAGTAGCAGTTTTTATATTTAGGTTTTCCTCTGTTTTCTTCTATACTGATAGATGAATTTGCAACTCTAAATCCAACATGGTTCATAGTAGCTATTTGAAACTTGACAAAATAAAGGAGTTCTCATATTTGTCTCTACTGTTTGTTTTCTCTTCAAGTAGCCCTGGGCGCAGACTGTGGAAAAGCAATTTCATTCAGAGGGGTTGCCAAGCTTCTAAGAATTAACGAGTTTCCGAAATACCAGCAAATATTTTTTCACCCAATTTTGATTATACTTGGTGGTAATGATCAGTACACAAATCCCACTTGGCTCACCAAATTTTGTTCTTCTAGGTTGAAGCGTTCGTCTACGGTAGCAGTTTTTATATTTAGGTTTCCCTCTGTTTTCTCCTATATAGATAGATGAATTTGGAACTCTAAATCCAACATGGCTTGTAGTAGCTTTTTGAAACTTGACAAAATGAAGGAGTTCTCACTTTTGTCTCTATGGTTTGTTTCCTCTTTAAGTAGACCTAAGCACAGACTGTGGAAAAGCACTTTCATTGAGAGGGGCTGCCAAGCTTCTAAGAATTAACGTGTTTGCTATTTTCCAGCAAATATTTTTTCACCCAATCTTGATGATACTTGGTGTAATGATCAGTACACAAATCCCACTTGGCTCACCAAATTTTGTTCTTCTAGGTTTAAGCGTTCGTCTACAGTAGCAGTTTTTATATTTAGGTTTCCCTCTGTTCTCTCCTATATAGATAGATGATTTTGGAACTCTAAATCCAACATGGTTCGTGGTAGCTCTTTGAAACTTGAAAAAATAAAGGAGTTCTCAGTTTTTTCTCTATGGTTTGTTTCCTGTTCAAGTAGCCCTAGGCGCAGACGGTGGAAAAGCAATTTTATTGAGAGGGGTTGCCAACCTTCTAAGAATTAACGATTTTCCGAAATACCAGCAAATATTTTTTCACCCAATCTTGATGATATTGGTGGTAATGATCAGTACACAAATCCCACTTGGCTCACCAAATTTTGTTCTTCTAGGTTGAAGCGTTGGTCTACAGTAGCAGTTTTTATATTTAGATTTCCCGCTGTTCTCTCCTATATAGATAGATGAATTTGGAACTCTAAATCCAACAAGGTTCGTAGTAGCTCTTGGAAACCTGACAATATAAAGGAGTTCTCAGTTTTGTCTCTATGGTTTGTTTCCTCTTCAAGTAGCCCTAGGCATAAACTGTGGAAAAGCAATTTCATTGAGAGGGGTTGCCAAGCTTCTAAGAATTAATGAGTTTCCGAAATACAAGCAAATATTTTTTCACCCAATCTTGATGATACTTGGTGGTAATGATCAGTACACAAATCCCACTTGGCTCACCAAATTTTGTTCTTCTAGGTTGAAGCGTTCGTCTACAGTAGCAGTTTTTATATTTAGGTTTCCCTCTGTCGCTCCTATATAGATAGATGAATTTGGAACTCTAAATCCAACAAAGTTCGTAGTAGCTCTTGGAAACCTGACAATATAAAGGAGTTCTCAGTTTTGTCTCTATGGTTTGTTTCCTCTTCAAGTAGCCCTAGGCATAGACTGTGGAAAAGCAATTTCATTGAGAGGGGTTGCCAAGCTTCTAAGAATTAACGAGTTTCCAAAATACGAGCAAACACTTTTTCAACCAATCTTGATGATACTTGGTGGTAATGATCAGTACACAAATCCCACTTGGCTCACCAAATTTTGTTCTTCTAAGTTGAAGCGTTCGTCTACAGTACTAGTTTTTATATTTAGGTTTTCCTCTTTCGCTCCTATATAGATAGATGAATTTGGCACCCTAAATCCAACATGGTTTGTAGTAGCTCTTTGAAACGGGACAAAATAAAGTAGTTCTCTGTTTTGTCTCTATGGTTTGTTTCCTCTTCAGGTAGCCCTAGGCACAGACTGTGGAAAAGCACTTTCATCGAGAGGGCTTGCCAAGCTTCTAAAAATTAACGTGTTTCCGAAATACCAGCAAATATTTTTTCACCCAATCGTGATGATACTTGGTGGTCATGATCAGTACACAAATCCCACTTGGCTCACCAAATTTTGTTCTTCTAGGTTGAAGCGTTCGTCTACAGTAGCAGTTTTTATATTTAGGTTTCCCTCTGTCGCTCCTATATAGATAGATGAATTTGGAACTCTAAATCCAACATGGTTTGTATTAGCTCTTTGAAACTTGACAAAATAAAGGAGTTGTCAGTTTTGTGTCTAGAGTTTGTTTTCTCTTCAAGTAGCCCTAGGCACAGACTGTGGAAAAGCACTTTCATTGAGAGGGGTTGCCAACCTTCTAAGAATTAACGAGTTTCCGAAATACCAGCAAATATTTTTTCACCCAATCTTGATGATACTTGGTGGTAATGAACAGTACACAAATCCCACTTGGCTCACCAAATTTTGTTCTTCTATGTTGAAGCGTTCGTCTACAGTAGCAGTTTTTTATTTAGGTTTCCCTCTGCTCTCTCTTACATAGATAGATGAATTTGGAAATCTAAATCCAACATGGTTCGTAGTAGCTCTTTGAAACTTGACAAAATAAAGGAGTTCTCATTTTTGTCTCTATGTTTTGTTTCCTCTTCAAGTAGCCCTAGGTGCAGATGGTGGAAAAGGAATTTCTTTGAGGGGGTTGCCATGCTTCTAAGTATTAACGAGTTTCCGAAATAAAAGCAAATATTTTTTCACCCAATCTTGAGGATACTTGGTGGTAATGATCAGTACACAAATCCCACTTGGCTCACCAAATTTTCTTTTTCCAGGGTGAAGCGTTCGTCTACAGTAGCAGTTTTTATATTTAGGTTTCCCTCTGTTCTCTCCTATATAGATAGAAGAATTTGGAACACTAAATCCAACATGGTTTGTAGTAGCTCTTGGAAACTTGACAATATAAAGGAGTTCTCAGGTTTGTCTCTATGGTTTGTATCCTTTTCAAGTAGCCCTAGGCACAGACTGTGGAAAAGCACTTTCATCGAGAGGGGCTGCCAAGCTTCTAAGAATTAACGAGTTTCCGATATTCAAGCAAATATATTTTCACCCAATCTTGATGATACTTGGTGGGAAGGATCAGTACACAAATCCCACTTGGCTCACCAAATTTTATTCTTCTAGGTTGAAGCGTTCGTTTACAGTAGCAGTTTTTATATTTAGGTTTTCCTCTGTTTTCTTCTATACAGATAGATGAATTTGCAACTCTAAATCCAACATGGTTCATAGTAGCTATTTGAAACTTGACAAAATAAAGGAGTTCTCATATTTGTCTCTACTGTTTGTTTTCTCTTCAAGTAGCCCTGGGCGCAGACTGTGGAAAAGCAATTTCATTCAGAGGGGTTGCCAAGCTTCTAAGAATTAACGAGTTTCCGAAATACCAGCAAATATTTTTTCACCCAATTTTGATTATACTTGGTGGTAATGATCAGTACACAAATCCCACTTGGCTCACCAAATTTTGTTCTTCTAGGTTGAAGCGTTCGTCTACGGTAGCAGTTTTTATATTTAGGTTTCCCTCTGTTTTCTCCTATATAGATAGATGAATTTGGAACTCTAAATCCAACATGGCTTGTAGTAGCTTTTTGAAACTTGACAAAATGAAGGAGTTCTCACTTTTGTCTCTATGGTTTGTTTCCTCTTTAAGTAGACCTAAGCACAGACTGTGGAAAAGCACTTTCATTGAGAGGGGCTGCCAAGCTTCTAAGAATTAACGCGTTTGCTATTTTCCAGCAAATATTTTTTCACCCAATCTTGATGATATTTGGTGTAATGATCAGTACACAAATCCCACTTGGCTCACCAAATTTTGTTCTTCTAGGTTTAAGCGTTCGTCTACAGTAGCAGTTTTTATATTTAGGTTTCCCTCTGTTCTCTCCTATATAGATAGATGATTTTGGAACTCTAAATCCAACATGGTTCGTGGTAGCTCTTTGAAACTTGAAAAAATAAAGGAGTTCTCAGTTTTTTTTTTTGGTTTGTTTCCTGTTCAAGTAGCCCTAGGCGCAGATGGTGGAAAAGCAATTTTATTGAGAGGGGTTGCCAACCTTCTAAGAATTAACGATTTTCCGAAATACCAGCAAATATTTTTTCACCCAATCTTGATGATACTTGGTGGTAATGATCAGTACACAAATCCCACTTGGCTCACCAAATTTTGTTCTTCTAGGTTGAAGCGTTGGTCTACAGTAGCAGTTTTTATATTTAGGTTTCCCTCTGTCGCTCCTATATAGATAGATGAATTTGGAACTCTAAATCCAACAAAGTTCGTAGTAGCTCTTGGAAACCTGACAATATAAAGGAGTTCTCAGTTTTGTCTCTATGGTTTGTTTCCTCTTCAAGTAGCCCTAGGCATAGACTGTGGAAAAGCAATTTCATTGAGAGGGGTTGCCAAGCTTCTAAGAATTAATGAGTTTCCGAAATACAAGCAAATATTTTTTCACCCAATCTTGATGATACTTGGTGGTAATGATCAGTACAGAAATCCCACTTGGCTCACCAAATTTTGTTCTTCTAGGTTGAAGCGTTGGTCTACAGTAGCAGTTGTTATATTTAGATTTCCCGCTGTTCTCTCCTATATAGATAGATGAATTTGGAACTCTAAATCCAACAAGGTTCGTAGTAGCTCTTGGAAACCTGACAATATAAAGGAGTTCTCAGTTTTGTCTCTATGGTTTGTTTCCTCTTCAAGTAGCCCTAGGCACAGACTGTGGAAAAGCAATTTCATTGAGAGGGGTTGCCAAGCTTCTAAGAATTAATGAGTTTCCGAAATACAAGCAAATATTTTTTCACCCAATCTTGATGATACTTGGTGGTAATGATCAGTACACAAATCCCACTTCGCTCACCAAATTTTGTTCTTCTAGGTTGAAGCGTTCGTCTACAGTAGCAGTTTTTATATTTAGGTTTCCCTCTGTCGCTCCTATATAGATAGATGAATTTGGAACTCTAAATCCAACATGGTTTGTATTAGCTCTTTGAAACTTGACAAAATAAAGGAGTTGTCAGTTTTCTGTCTAGAGTTTGTTTTCTCTTCAAGTAGCCCTAGGCACAGACTGTGGAAAAGCACTTTCATTGAGAGGGGTTGCCAACCTTCTAAGAATTAACGAGTTTCCGAAATACCAGCAAATATTTTTTCACCCAATCTTGATGATACTTGGTGGTAATGAACAGTACACAAATCCCACTTGGCTCACCAAATTTTGTTCTTCTATGTTGAAGCGTTTGTCTACAGTAGCAGTTTTTATATTTAGGTTTCCCTCTCTTCTCTCCTATATTGATAGATGAATTTTGAACTCTAAATTCAACAAGGTTCGTAGTAGCTCTTGGAAACCTGACAATATAAAGGAGTTCTCAGTTTTGTCTCTATGGTTTGTTTCCTCTTCAAGTAGCCCTAGGCACAGACTGTGGAAAAGCAGTTTCATCAAGAGGGGTTGCCTAGCTTCTAAGAATTAATGAGTTTCCGAAATACCAGCAAATATTTTTTCACAAAATCGTGATGATACTTGGTGGTAATGATCAGTACAGAAATCCGACTTGGCTCACCAAATTTTGTTCTTCTAGGTTGAAGCCTTCGTCTACAGTAGCAGTTTTTATATTTAGGTTTCCCTCTGTCGCTACTATATGGATAGATGAATTTGGAACTCTAAATCCAACATGGTTTGTAGTAGCTCTTTGAAACTTGACAAAATAAAGGAGTTCTCAGTTTTGTGTCTAGAGTTTGTTTTCTCTTCAAGTAGCCCTAGGCACAGACTGTGGAAAAGCACTTTCATTGTGAGGGGTTGCCAACCTTCTAAGAACTAACGAGTTTCCGAAATACCAGCAAATATTTTTTCACCCAATCTTGATGATACTTGGTGGTAATGATCAGTTCACAAATCCCACTTGGCTCACCAAATTTTGTTCTTCTAGGTTGAAGCGTTCGTCTACAGTATCAGTTTTTATATTTAGATTTCTCTCTGTTCTCTCCTATATAGATAGATAAATTTGGAACTCTAAATCCAACATGGTTCGTAGTAGCTCTTTGAAACTTGACAAAATAAAGGAGTTCTCAGTTTTGTCTCTATGGTTTGTTTCCTCTTCACGTAGCCCTAGGCACATACTGTAGAAAAGCACTTTAATTGAGAGGGGTTGCCAAGATTCTAAGAATTAACGAGTTTCCGAAATACCAGCAAATATTTTTTCACCCAATCGTGATGATACTTGGTGGTCATGATCAGTACACAAATCCCACTTGGCTCACCAAATGTTGTTCTTCTCGGTTGAAGCGTTGGTCTACAGTAGCAGTTTTTATATTTAGATTTCCCGCTGTTCTCTCCTATATAGATAGATGTATTTGGAACTCTAAATCCAACAAGCTTCGTAGTAGCTCTTGGAAACCTGACAATATAAAGGAGTTCTCAGTTTTGTCTCTATGGTTTGTTTCCTCTTCAAGTAGCCCTAGGCATAGACTGTGGAAAAGCAATTTCATTGAGAGGGGTTGCCAAGCTTCTAAGAATTAATGAGTTTCCGAAATACAAGCAAATATTTTTTCACCCAATCTTGATGATACTTGGTGGTAATGATCAGTATACAAATCCCACTTGGCTCACCAAATTTTGTTCTTCTAGGTTGAAGCGTTCGTCTACAGTAGCAGTTTTTATATTTAGGTTTCCCTCTGTCGCTCCTATATAGATAGATGAATTTGGAACTCTAAATCCAACATGGTTTGTAGTAGCTCTTTGAAACTTGACAAAATAAAGGAGTTCTCAGTTTTGTGTCTAGGGTTTGTTTTCTCTTCAAGTAGCCCTAGGCACAGACTGTGGAAAAGCACTTTCATTGAGAGGGGTTGCCAAACTTCTAAGAATTAACGAGTTTCCAAAATACCAGCAAATATTTTTTCACCCAATCTTGATGATACTTGGTGGTAATGATCAGTACACAAATCCCACTTGGCTCACCAAATTTTGTTCTTCTAGGTTGAAGCTTTCGTCTACAGTAGCAGTTTTTATATTTAGGTTTCTCTCTGTTCTCTCCTATATAGATAGATGAATTTGGAACTCTAAATCCAACATGGTTCGTAGTAGCTCGTTGAAACTTGACAAAATAAAGGAGTTCTCAGTTTTGTCTCAATGGTTTGTTTCCTCTTCAAGTAGCCCTAGGCACAGTCTGTGGAAAAGCACTTTCATCGAGAGGGGTTGCCAAGCTTCTAAGAATGAACGAGTTTCCGAAATACCAGCAAATATTTTTTTACCCAATCTTGATGATACTTGGTGGTAATGATCAGTACACACATCACACTTGGCTCACCAAATTTTGTTCTTCTAGGTTGAAGCATTCGTCTTCAGTAGCAGTTTTTATATTTAGGTTTCCCTCTGTTCTTTCCTATAAAGATAGATGAATTTGGAACTCTAAATCCAACATGGTACGTAGTAGCTCTTTGAATCTTGACAAAATAAAGGAGTTCTCAGTTTTGTCTCTATGGTTTGTTTCCTTTTCAAATAGCCCTAGGCACAGACTGTTGAAAAGCACTTTCATTGAGAGGGGTTTCCAAGCTTCTAAGAATTAACGAGTTTCCAAAATACGAGCAAACACTTTTTCAACCAATCTTGATGATACTTGGTTTTAATGATCAGTACACAAATCCCACTTGGCTCACCAAATTTTGTTCTTCTAAGTTGAAGCGTTCGTCTACAGTACTAGTTTTTATATTTAGGTTTTCCTCTTTCGCTCCTATATAGATAGATGAATTTAGCACCCTAAATCCAACATGGTTTGAGGTAGCTCTTTGAAACGTGACAAAATAAAGTAGTTCTCAGTTTTGTCTCTATGGTTTGTTTCCTCTTCAAGTAGCCCTAGGCACAGACTGTGGAAAAGCACTTTCATCGAGAGGGCTTGCCAAGCTTCTAAAAATTAACGTGTTTCCGAAATACCAGCAAATATTTTTTCACCCAATCGTGATGATACTTGGTGGTCATGATCAGTACACAAATCCCACTTGGCTCACCAAATTTTGTTCTTCTATGTTGAAGCGTTCGTCTACAGTAGCAGTTTTTATATTTAGGTTTCCCTCTCTTCTCTCCTATATAGATAGATGAATTTGGAACTCTAAATCCAACATGGTTCGTAGTAGCTCTTGGAAACTTGACAATATAAAGGAGTTCTCAGTTTTGTCTCTATGGTTTGTTTCCTTTTCAAGTAGCCCTAGGCACAGACTGTGGAAAAGCACTTTCATCGAGAGGGGCTGCCAAGCTTCTAAGAATTAACGAGTTTCCGATATTCCAGCAAATATTTTTTCACCCAATCTTGATGATACTTGGTGGTAATGATCAGTACACAAATCCCAAATGGCTCACCAAATTTTGATCTTCTAGGTTGAAGCGTTCGTCTACAGTAGCAGTTTTTTATTTAGGTTTCCCTCTGCTCTCTCTTACATAGATAGATGAATTTGGAAATCTAAATCCAACATGGTTCCAAGTAGCTCTTTGAAACTTGACAAAATAAAGGAGTTCTCATTTTTGTCTCTATGATTTGTTTCCTCTTCAAGTAGCCCTAGGTGCAGATGGTGGAAAAGGAATTTCTTTGAGGGGGTTGCCATGCTTCTAAGAATTAACGAGTTTCCGAAATAAAAGCAAATATTTTTTCACCCAATCTTGAGGATACTTGGTGGTAATGATCAGTACACAAATCCCACTTGGCTCACCAAATTTTCTTCTTCCAGGGTGAAGCGTTCGTCTACAGTAGCAGTTTTTATATTTAGGTTTCCCTCTGTTCTCTCCTATATAGATAGAAGAATTTGGAACACTAAATCCAACATGGTTTGTAGTAGCTCTTGGAAACTTGACAATATAACGGAGTTCTCAGGTTTGTCTCTATGGTTTGTATCCTTTTCAAGTAGCCCTAGGCACAGACTGTGGAAAAGCACTTTCATCGAGAGGGGCTGCCAAGCTTCTAAGAATTAACGAGTTTCCGATATTCAAGCAAATATATTTTCACCCAATCTTGATGATACTTGGTGGGAAGGATCAGTACACAAATCCCACTTGGCTCACCAAATTTTATTCTTCTAGGTTGAAGCGTTCGTTTACAGTAGCAGTTTTTATATTTAGGTTTTCCTCTGTTTTCTTCTATACAGATAGATGAATTTGGAACTCTAAATCCAACATGGTTCATAGTAGCTATTTGAAACTTGACAAAATAAAGGAGTTCTCATATTTGTCTCTACTGTTTGTTTTCTCTTCAAGTAGCCCTGGGCGCAGACTGTGGAAAAGCAATTTCATTCAGAGGGGTTGCCAAGCTTCTAAGAATTAACGAGTTTCCGAAATACCAGCAAATATTTTTTCACCCAATTTTGATTGTACTTGGTGGTAATGATCAGTACACAAATCCCACTTGGCTCACCAAATTTTGTTCTTCTAGGTTGAAGCGTTCGTCTACGGTAGCAGTTTTTATATTTAGGTTTCCCTCTGTTTTCTCCTATATAGATAGATGAATTTGGAACTCTAAATCCAACATGGCTTGTAGTAGCTTTTTGAAACTTGACAAAATGAAGGAGTTCTCACTTTTGTCTCTATGGTTTGTTTCCTCTTTAAGTAGACCTAAGCACAGACTGTGGAAAAGCACTTTCATTGAGAGGGGCTGCCAAGCTTCTAAGAATTAACGCGTTTGCTATTTTCCATCAAATATTTTTTCACCCAATCTTGATGATACTTGGTGTAATGATCAGTACACAAATCCCACTTGGCTCACCAAATTTTGTTCTTCTAGGTTTAAGCGTTCGTCTACAGTAGCAGTTTTTATATTTAGGTTTCCCTCTGTTCTCTCCTATATAGATAGATGATTTTGGAACTCTAAATCCAACATGGTTCGTGGTAGCTCTTTGAAACTTGAAAAAATAAAGGAGTTCTCAGTTTTTTCTCTATGGTTTGTTTCCTGTTCAAGTAGCCCTAGGCGCAGACGGTGGAAAAGCAATTTTATTGAGAGGGGTTGCCAACCTTCTAAGAATTAACGATTTTCCGAAATACCAGCAAATATTTTTTCACCCAATCTTGATGATACTTGGTGGTAATGATCAGTACACAAATCCCACTTGGCTCACCAAATTTTGTTCTTCTAGGTTGAAGCGTTGGTCTACAGTAGCAGTTTTTATATTTAGATTTCCCGCTGTTCTCTCCTATATAGATAGATGAATTTGGAACTCTAAATCCAACAAGGTTCGTAGTAGCTCTTGGAAACCTGACAATATAAAGGAGTTCTCAGTTTTGTCTCTATGGTTTGTTTCCTCTTCAAGTAGCCCTAGGCATAGACTGTGGAAAAGCAATTTCATTGAGAGGGGTTTCCAAGCTTCTAAGAATTAATGAGTTTCCGAAATACAAGCAAATATTTTTTCACCCAATCTTGATGATACTTGGTGGTAATGATCAGTACACAAATCCCACTTGGCTCACCAAATTTTGTTCTTCTAGGTTGAAGCGTTCGTCTACAGTAGCAGTTTTTATATTTAGGTTTCCCTCTGTCGCTCCTATATAGATAGATGAATTTGGAACTCTAAATCCAACATGGTTTGTATTAGCTCTTTGAAACTTGACAAAATAAAGGAGTTCTCAGTTTTGTGTCTAGAGTTTGTTTTCTCTTCAAGTAGCCCTAGGCACAGACTGTGGAAAAGCACTTTCATTGAGAGGGGTTGCCAACCTTCTAAGAATTAACGAGTTTCCGAAATACCAGCAAATATTTTTTCACCCAATCTTGATGATACTTGGTGGTAATGATCAGTACACAAATCCCACTTGCCTCACCAAATTTTGTTCTTCTAGGTTGAAGCGTTCGTCTACAGTAGCAGTTTTTATATTTAGGTTTCCCTCTCTTCTCTCCTATATAGATAGATGAATTTTGAACTCTAAATCCAACAAGGTTCGTAGTAGCTCTTGGAAACCTGACAATATAAAGGAGTTCTCAGTTTTGTCTCTATGGTTTGTTTCCTCTTCAAGTAGCCCTAGGCACAGACTGTGGAAAAGCAGTTTCATCAAGAGGGGTTGCCTAGCTTCTAAGAATTAATGAGTTTCCGAAATACCAGCAAATATTTTTTCACCCAATCTTGATGATACTTGATGGTAATGATCAGTACAGAAATCCCACTTGGCTCACCAAATTTTGTTCTTATAGGTTGAAGCCTTCGTCTACAGTAGCAGTTTTTATATTTAGGTTTCCCTCTGTCGCTCCTATATAGATAGATGAATTTGGAACTCTAAATCCAACATGGTTTGTAGTAGCTCTTTGAAACTTGACAAAATTAAGGAGTTCTCAGTTTTGTCTCTATGGTTTGTTTCCTCTTCACGTAGCCCTAGGCACATACTGTAGAAAAGCACTTTAATTGAGAGGGGTTGCCAAGATTCTAAGAATTAACGAGTTTCCGAAATACCAGCAAATATTTTTTCACCCAATCGTGATGATACTTGGTGGTCATGATCAGTACACAAATCCCACTTGGCTCACCAAATTTTGTTTTTCCAGGTTGAAGCTTTCGTGTACAGTAGCAGTTTTATATTTAGGTTTCCTTCTGTTCTCTCCTATATAGATAGATGAATTTGAAACTCTAAATCCAACATGGTTTGTAGTAGCTCTTTGAAACTTGACAAAATAAAGGAGTTCTCAGTTTTGTGTCTAGGGTTTGTTTTCTCTTCAAGTAGCCCTAGGCACAGACTGTGGAAAAGCACTTTCATTGAGAGGGGTTGCCAAACTTCTAAGAATTAACGAGTTTCCAAAATACCAGCAAATATTTTTTCACCCAATCTTGATGATACTTGGTGGTAATGATCAGTACACAAATCCCACTTGGCTCACCAAATTTTGTTCTTCTAGGTTGAAGCTTTCGTCTACAGTAGCAGTTTTTATATTTAGGTTTCTCTCTGTTCTCTCCTATATAGATAGATGAATTTGGAACTCTAAATCCAACATGGTTCGTAGTAGCTCGTTGAAACTTGACAAAATAAAGGAGTTCTCAGTTCTGTCTCAATGGTTTGTTTCCTCTTCAAGTAGCCCTAGGCACAGTCTGTGGAAAAGCACTTTCATCGAGAGGGGTTGCCAAGCTTCTAAGAATGAACGAGTTTCCGAAATACCAGCAAATATTTTTTTACCCAATCTTGATGATACTTGTTGGTAATGATCAGTACACACATCACACTTGGCTCACCAAATTTTGTTCTTCTAGGTTGAAGCGTTCGTCTTCAGTAGCAGTTTTTATATTTAGGTTTCCCTCTGTTCTTTCCTATAAAGATAGATGAATTTGGAACTCTAAATCCAACATGGTACGTAGTAGCTCTTTGAATCTTGACAAAATAAAGGAGTTCTCAGTTTTGTCTCTATGGTTTGTTTCCTTTTCAAATAGCCCTAGGCACAGACTGTTGAAAAGCACTTTCATTGAGAGGGGTTTCCAAGCTTCTAAGAATTAACGAGTTTCCAAAATACGAGCAAACACTTTTTCAACCAATCTTGATGATACTTGGTGGTAATGATCAGTACACAAATCCCACTTGGCTCACCAAATTTTGTTCTTCTAAGTTGAAGCGTTCGTCTACAGTACTAGTTTTTATATTTAGGTTTTCCTCTTTCGCTCCTATATAGATAGATGAATTTGGCACCCTAAATCCAACATGGTTTGTAGTAGCTCTTTGAAACGTGACAAAATAAAGTAGTTCTCAGTTTTGTCTCTATGGTTTGTTTCCTCTTCAGGTAGCCCTAGGCACAGACTGTGGAAAAGCACTTTCATCGAGAGGGCTTGCCAAGCTTCTAAAAATTAACGTGTTTCCGAAATACCAGCAAATATTTTTTCACCCAATCGTGATGATACTTGGTGGTCATGATCAGTACACAAATCCCACTTGGCTCACCAAATTTTGTTCTTCTAGGTTGAAGCGTTCGTCTACAGTAGCAGTTTTTATATTTAGGTTTCCCTCTCTTCTCTCCTATATAGATAGATGAATTTGGAACTCTAAAACCAACATGGTTCGTAGTAGCTCTTGGAAACTTGACAATATAAAGGAGTTCTCAGTTTTGTCTCTATGGTTTGTTTCCTTTTCAAGTAGCCCTAGGCACAGACTGTGGAAAAGCACTTTCATCGAGAGGGGCTGCCAAGCTTCTAAGAATTAACGAGTTTCCGATATTCCAGCAAATATTTTTTCACCCAATCTTGATGATACTTGGTGGTAATGATCAGTACACAAATCCCAAATGGCTCACCAAATTTTGATCTTCTAGGTTGAAGCGTTCGTCTACAGTAGCAGTTTTTTATTTAGGTTTTCCTCTGCTCTCTCTTACATAGATAGATGAATTTGGAAATCTAAATCCAACATGGTTCGTAGTAGCTCTTTGAAACTTGACAAAATAAAGGAGTTCTCATTTTTGTCTCTATGATTTGTTTCCTCTTCAAGTAGCCCTAGGTGCAGATGGTGGAAAAGGAATTTCTTTGAGGGGGTTGCCATGCTTCTAAGAATTAACGAGTTTCCGAAATAAAAGCAAATATTTTTTCACCCAATCTTGAGGATACTTGGTGGTAATGATCAGTACACAAATCCCACTTGGCTCACCAAATTTTCTTCTTCCAGGGTGAAGCGTTCGTCTACAGTAGCAGTTTTTATATTTAGGTTTCCCTCTCTTCTCTCCTATATAGATAGAAGAATTTGGAACACTAAATCCAACATGGTTTGTAGTAGCTCTTGGAAACTTGACAATATAAAGGAGTTCTCAGGTTTGTCTCTATGGTTTGTATCCTTTTCAAGTAGCCCTAGGCACAGACTGTGGAAAAGCACTTTCATCGAGAGGGGCTGCCAAGCTTCTAAGAATTAACGAGTTTCCGATATTCAAGCAAATATATTTTCACCCAATCTTGATGATACTTTGTGGGAAGGATCAGTACACAAATCCCACTTGGCTCACCAAATTTTATTCTTCTAGGTTGAAGCGTTCGTTTACAGTAGCAGTTTTTATATTTAGGTTTTCCTCTGTTTTCTTCTATACAGATAGATGAATTTGGAACTCTAAATCCAACATGGTTCATAGTAGCTATTTGAAACTTGACAAAATAAAGGAGTTCTCATATTTGTCTCTACTGTTTGTTTTCTCTTCAAGTAGCCCTGGGCGCAGACTGTGGAAAAGCAATTTCATTCAGAGGGGTTGCCAAGCTTCTAAGAATTAACGAGTTTCCGAAATACCAGCAAATATTTTTTCACCCAATTTTGATTATACTTGGTGGTAATGATCAGTACACAAATCCCACTTGGCTCACCAAATTTTGTTCTTCTAGGTTGAAGCGTTCGTCTACGGTAGCAGTTTTTATATTTAGGTTTCCCTCTGTTTTCTAATATATAGATAGATGAATTTGGAACTCTAAATCCAACATGGCTTGTAGTAGCTTTTTGAAACTTGACAAAATGAAGGAGTTCTCACTTTTGTCTCTATGGTTTGTTTCCTCTTTAAGTAGACCTAAGCACAGACTGTGGAAAAGCACTTTCATTGAGAGGGGCTGCCAAGCTTCTAAGAATTAACGCGTTTGCTATTTTCCAGCAAATATTTTTTCACCCAATCTTGATGATACTTGGTGTAATGATCAGTACACAAATCCCACTTGGCTCACCAAATTTTGTTCTTCTAGGTTTAAGCGTTCGTCTACAGTAGCAGTTTTTATATTTAGGTTTCCCTCTGTTCTCTCCTATATAGATAGATGAATTTGGAACTCTAAATCCAACATGGTTCGTGGTAGCTCTTTGAAACTTGAAAAAATAAAGGAGTTCTCAGTTTTTTCTCTATGGTTTGTTTCCTGTTCAAGTAGCCCTAGGCGCAGACGGTGGAAAAGCAATTTTATTGAGAGGGGTTGCCAACCTTCTAAGAATTAACGATTCTCCGAAATACCAGCAAATATTTTTTCACCCAAACTTGATGATACTTGGTGGTAATGATCAGTACACAAATCCCACTTGGCTCACCAAATTTTGTTCTTCTAGGTTGAAGCGTTGGTCTACAGTAGCAGTTTTTATATTTAGATTTCCCGCTGTTCTCTCCTATATAGATAGATGAATTTGGAACTCTAAATCCAACAAGGTTCGTAGTAGCTCTTGGAAACCTGACAATATAAAGGAGTTCTCAGTTTTGTCTCTATGGTTTGTTTCCTCTTCAAGTAGCCCTAGGCATAGACTGTGGAAAAGCAATTTCATTGAGAGGGGTTGCCAAGCTTCTAAGAATTAATGAGTTTCCGAAATACAAGCAAATATTTTTTCACCCAAGATGATACTTGGTGGTAATGATCAGTACACAAATCCCACTTGGCTCACCAAATTTTGTTCTTCTAGGTTGAAGCGTTGGTCTACAGTAGCAGTTTTTATATTTAGATTTCCCGCTGTTCTCTCCTATATAGATAGATGAATTTGGAACTCTAAATCCAACAAGGTTCGTAGTAGCTCTTGGTAACCTGACAATATAAAGGAGTTCTCAGTTTTGTCTCTATGGTTTGTTTCCTCTTCAAGTAGCCCTAGGCATAGACTGTGGAAAAGCAATTTCATTGAGAGGGGTTGCCAAGCTTCTAAGAATTAATAAGGTTCCGAAATACAAGCAATATTTTTTTCACCCAATCTTGATGATACTTGGTGGTAATGATCAGTACACAAATCCCACTTGGCTCACCAAATTTTGTTCTTCTAGGTTGAAGCGTTCGTCTACAGTAGCAGTTTTTATATTTAGGTTTCCCTCTGTCGCTCCTATATAGATAGATGAATTTGGAACTCTAAATCCAACATGGTTTGTTATTAGCTCTTTGAAACTTGACAAAATAAAGGAGTTGTCAGTTTTGTGTCTAGAGTTTGTTTTCTCTTCAAGTAGCCCTAGGCACAGACTGTGGAAAAGCACTTTCATTGAGAGGGGTTGCCAACCTTCTAAGAATTAACGAGTTTCCGAAATACCAGCAAATATTTTTTCACCAATCTTGATGATACTTGGTGGTAATGAACAGTACACAAATCCCACTTGGCTCACCAAATTTGTTCTTCTATGTTGAAGCGTTCGTCTACAGTAGCAGTTTTTATACTAGTGTTTCCCTCTCTTTCTCTATATAGATAGATGAATTTGAACTCTAAATACAACAAGGTTCGTAGTAGCTCTTGGAAACCTGACAATATAAGGAGTTCTCCAGTTTTGTCTCTATGGTTTGTTTCCTCTTCAAGTAGCCTAGGCACAGACTGTGGAAAAAGCAGTTTCATCAAGAGGTTGCCTAGCTTCTAAGAATTAATGAGTTTCCGAAATACCAGCAAACATTTTTCACCCATCTTGATGATACTTGGTGGTAATGATCAGTACAGAAATCCCACTTGGCTCACCAAATTTTGTTCTTCTAGGTTGAAGCCTTCGTCTACAGTAGCAGTTTTTATATTTAGGTTTCCCTCTGTCGCTCCTATATAGATAGATGAATTTGGAACTCTAAATCCAACATGGTTTGTAGTAGTCTCTTTGAACTTGACAAAATAAAGGATGTTCTCAGTTTTGTGTCTAGAGTTTGTTTTCTCTTCAAGTAGCCCTAGGCACAGACTGTGGAAAAGCACTTTCATTGAGAGGGGTTGCCAACCTTCTAAGAATTAACGAAGTTTCCGAAATACCAGCAAATATTTTTTCACCCAATCTTGATGATACTTGGTGTAATGATCAGTACACAAATCCCACTTGGCTCACCAATTTTGTTCTTCTAGGTTGAAGCGTTCGTCTACAGTATCAGTTTTTATATTTAGGTTTCTCTCTGTTCTCTCCTATATAGATAGATAAATTTGGAACTCTAAATCCAACATGGTTCGTAGTAGCTCTTTGAAACTTGACAAAATAAAAGGAGTTTCTCAGTTTTGTCTCTATGGTTTGTTTCCTCTTCACGTAGCCCTAGGCACATACTGTAGAAAAGCACTTTAATTGAGAGGGGTTGCCAAGATTCTAAGAATTAACGAGTTTCCGAAATACCAGCAAATATTTTTTCACCCAATCGTGATGATACTTGGTGGTCATGATCAGTACACAAATCCCACTTGGCTCACCAAATTTTGTTCTTCCAGTTGAAGCGTTCGTGTACAGTAGCAGTTTTATATTTAGGTTTCCTTCTGTTCTCTCCTATATAGATAGATGAATTTGGAACTCTAAATCCAACATGGTTCGTAGTAGCTCGTTGAAACTTGACAAAATAAAGGAGTTCTCAGTTTTGTCTCAATGGTTTGTTTCCTCTTCAAGTAGCCCTAGGCACAGTCTGTGGAAAAGCACTTTCATCGAGAGGTTGCCAAGCTTCTAAAGAATGAACGAGTTTCCGAAATACCAGCTAATATTTTTTTACCCAATCTTGATGATTCTTGGTGGTAATGATCAGTACACACATCACACTTGGCTCACCAAATTTGTTCTTCTAGGTTGAAGCGTTCGTCTTCAGTAGCAGTTTTTATATTTAGGTTCCCCTCTGTTCTTTCCTATAAAGATAGATGAATTTGGAACTCTAATCCAACATGGTACGTAGTAGCTCTTTGAATCTTGACAAAATAAAGGAGTTCTCAGTTTGTCTCTATGGTTTGTTTCCTTTTCAAATAGCCCTAGGCACAGACTGTTGAAAAGCACTTTCATTGAGAGGGGTTTCCAAGCTTCTAAGAATTAACGAGTTTCCAAAATACGAGCAAACACTTTTTCAACCAATCTTGATGATACTTGGTGGTAATGATCAGTACACAATCCCACTTGGCTCACCAAATTTTGTTCTTCTAAGTTGAAGCGTTCGTCTACAGTACTAGTTTTTATATTTAGGTTTTCCTCTTTCGCTCCTATATAGATAGATGAATTTGGCACCCTAAATCCAACATGGTTTGTAGTAGCTCTTTGAAACGTGACAAAATAAAGTAGTTCTCAGTTTGTCTCTATGGTTTGTTTCCTCTTCAAGTAGCCCTAGGCACAGACTGTGGAAAAGCACTTTCATCGAGGAGGGCTTGCCAAGCTTCTAAAAATTAACGTGTTTCCGAAATACCAGCAATATTTTTTCACCCAATCGTGATGATACTTGGTGGTCATGATCAGTACACAAATCCCACTTGGCTCACCAAATTTTGTTCTTCTATGTTGAAGCGTTCGTCTACAGTAGCAGTTTTTTATATTAAGGGTTTCCCTCTCTTCTCTCCTATATAGATAGATGAATTTGGAACTCTAAAATCCAACATGGTTCGTAGTAGCTCTTGGAAACTTGACAATATAAAGGAGTTCTCAGTTTTTGTCTCTATGGTTTGTTCCTTTTCAAGTAGCCCTAGCACAGACTGTGGAAAAGCACTTTCATCGAGAGGGCTGCCAAGCTTCTACGAATTACGAGTTTCCGATATTCCAGCAAATATTTTTTTCACCCAATCTTGATGATACTTGGTGTAATGATCAGTACACAAATCCCAAATGGCTCACCAAATTTTGATCTTCTAGGTTGAAGCGTT
>NW_027516565.1:710000-738390 GCF_048772815.1 Callospermophilus lateralis | reverse complement strand
TTGAGTTTGAATATATAAATTAGGAAGAAAAAAATATGTAGTCACCAATAGGATTGACAATTGACAGCCTTAGGCAACCTGGACATGGATGTTTTCAGTAATTCATGTACACTTTACATTTAGGCTTTGGTACAATCATAAATGTGACCTTTACATTTTTTTGTCCAGAATATTACTTTGATAAAATGTATATGTACATCAGGTGACCTGAGTATGTCTTCCACCATTTCTGCGAGCAATATATTGAAGATGTAAAATTAGAATCGGGGGTACAAAGAGGTGTACCCTGTGTCTATGAGTATAGAGATAAAGCATGAATAGACCCTAATGTGAATAAATAATATAACTTTTTTCAACTTTAAAAAACGAATTGATCTAATATCTGAAAAATCACAGGAAATTGTATATTTATATACAATCATTCATTCCAAGCAGTTATACATCTAATGGTAATATTCGTGTTTTGGTTTATCATGAAGAGTGTGTGAGTTTTGCTTCAAAAGTGACTATGGAAATATTGTGTTTGGAAAGAAGACTCATGAAAATACCAGTAAAGAAACCCTGACAATACATGTGTTCTGAAGCAAAAAGTGATTAAATTTGAAAAAAATGCCTACAAATTTGTGAACTTGTGGATGAAATGTATATACTATGATGTGAAAAAAACTGAAGAAATAATAATGTAGCAGTGTCGAATACAAATGAATAAAGAATTACATATCATGTCCCATAGTAATCTACTTGCATTGATCTTAGACTGGGTCAGTTACTGTAGAATAATTAGGATTTGCATGCATCATTCCCTGAAGTTAGTTTTCAGTACTAGGAAACTAATATGTATTTCAGGTGGATGAATATTTCTGAGAATAATCTTGTGAAAAGTTGATTAAAAATCCACATACATGAACATAAATGAATTTAGAGAGTGTATATTAGACACATATATTTCATTTTTTAAAAAATCTGGAGAGTGTACACACACACACACACACACACACACACACAACACTCACAGACATTAAAAAGTAGCAATATAAATGCCAATCGAAATTCATCAGTAAATATATATCATCCACAGAGGAAAAAATATTTATTTTACTGAACATGAGTTTATGTATAATGTTGTTCTGCTAGGACGCTCCCTATAGGTTGAATTTTCAGTTCCAGCAGCATTTAGGAGGAGTGATCTCTTCTCACAATTTGTATCTGCCAAGTCAGCCACCTCACAAAGATGTACGTGTGATACCTGGTAGGATTCTATATATGCATATAAATATACAAGTGTGAATAGGCTAAAGAGAAAGGGAAACATGAATTCTCATATTTGTTAACTTTAAAAACACATGGAGATCTTTTTCTATTAAACATTGACTAGATTTATAACTCCTACCTTGTATAATGCAAAATGCAAGTCCAACTATACAACATGCCTCCAATGAACTGCTTGTATTTCTATAGGTTTGGGTTATTTTTCTCTATCATATTAGGATGAGTTGTCTGAGTCTAGTAGGTATGGGTTAGTGTCAGGGATTCAGTATTTCAAAAGGAAAATTGGAAATTGAATCCAATTTGTATGCAAATATATGCTGCACAAATATCCTCCCACTCTCATCCAGAACAATGCCTTGAAATTACCTTCACCCCAAGTATGACACAGTTAGAGGAGAATAGATAGAAAATCAGTGATACATATCTGAATGGAAAATGCTCAGGAGTTCACAACCTTGGAGGTTGTAGAGGAGTTTCCAAAAGTAAGGGACAGGGTAAACACTCCACAAACATGGAGCTCTGCTGGCCTAAAAACTTTTAGAGCAACTGCCTCTGAGTTTGGGAACGTGAAAAATATGTTGTTGTCAGGAGAATTGCTTCCTTTGTAGTGAGACCATCAAAGCTGGGTCTGCCTCTATGTGACGTGGAGGACATGGTATCTTATTTTCCAATGAACATGAGGTAGCAGTGTTGATTTTCTTCTTTTTAGGTAAACTGTGGCCTCTGGGGGCTAAGTGTCTCCCCGTTGGACTGTGAAGCCATTTGGTCCTCCTCCACTTTTTGTGGGGTTTTTGCTGCTGAACTGGGAGTTTGGTATTTGCTTCATGAAATTCAAGGAGTTTAACTGAGACACAGTGCTGGAGGGAGTTCTTTCATGTGTGTGGTTCAGAGTCTGCAGAAGAATGCACCAACCACGCTTCTATCCCTCAAAGCTTGCCACATTGCATCCTTGTCCATAGCAACCTGATTCTGAACATTGCCATGAATCCTCTCCATATAACAAGATGCCTTTAATTACAAGGTCTGCTGGCTGCTTCATGTAATCCACAAGCCATTTGAAAGTCAATGGAAGATCCACATTGCTCCAACACAGATGTTTTATCACACTCCTGCCCACCACAGCTCTAGGCCCACTTCTCAGCAGGCTGCAACTTTCTGGCACCTCTGTTCTACACCATTTTCATGAAACCCAGTCAAGCAAGGCACTGTCTGGTACATCCATGATCAGCAACAGGACATCCAAAGGTTTTCCAGTGCCACCTGGTCATGGGAATTTCAAAAATTTCATGGTATTTATTTAGACATTTTTCAAGGATGAAGTTGTAGGCACTGTGGGTTTCATTCATTCAGGAACCAGTAAATGGTGAGCAATATTATTTCAATGAAAGCTCTGGAGAACCCTCACAGGCAAGGCTTCCTAAAGAATGGCCAAAAGGTCACATTAAGCCAGGCCCATTAAGGTCTACAACATGAGGTCCATGTGTGTTTTCACTCTCAACTATGGCTGCCAAGTCTTTCAAATAAAATCATGTGTTATCTTGGCTGAAATTCCCAGTGCTCTGTGGAAATTCACTCTGAGGCTAGATCTCAGTTTCGAAAGGTGACTCTCATACGTGGCCTCTTAAATCACAAAACAATACATGGCAATACTTCTCTGAGATCAGTTCCTGAACTCAGTCTATAAGGGAAATCACACCAGAGTTCAAGCCCAGGTAGACCTTGTTATGTCTTCCAACTGTCACACAAATATCCACAATTAAATCCAAAACACTTCCACATGGCACTCATCTTTTTCCATTTACACAATCATCATAACCTGCTGGCTGGAGGTTTCCATGAGGGGTGCAGCCCAAGACAGTGTCTAATATAACCTCCCTTGCCCCTCATTTGCCTAAAATCAGGGTGGCCAGGGCATCCTTCCAGTGAACCAAGAGTGATCAATTAGGCCTGCCATTAATATGGCACTGATTCTCCAATTTGAGGCCTACTGACTGTGTGTTTTAGATTCTTTATGTGAATTGGAGTCTTGAGAAAAACCAAGCACTTATGGGCTAGCCTCTGCAGGGTTTTGAGGAACACATTTGAACCAAATGATCACTATTCTCACATGATGGATGACAGGAACCTTACAGAGGAATGCGAGAGACTTCATCCACACTGACTGCTCTTTTGTCCATTTTGGTTTTGGATGCACACATGGGATCCTTCTTTAGATCCATCAGGTGATGAGAATCTAAGCCACAGTCTCACACAGGGCCAAAAGGCTGATTCAGACACATCGCTTTCCAAAGCAATTAAGCAAAGAGCCACAGGTGATGCCCTTTCATTTCCATTTGAAAACTGTTTCTTTAGGCTCTACAATGGTGTGGCCTGAGGCAAAGACCTTCCTGACATTCAGGGCACCAGAACAATTGGTGAGCAAAAGGCCCAAAGCAGGGTTTCTTCACTTAGAATTTCCTGGTCAAACTGATATCTGAGTTTTCTGAGATGCTCCCATTTCTTTCAGCTATCCAGTACATGGCCATGTCACAGAGCTTGGAGGTGGTACATATTTTGGACACAAAACCATGAGCCTATTCTGGAGAGTGGCCAGAATTCAGGAAGAAAACAGGAACTTAGGAAGATTGTTGGAGTAGTCCACCCATAAGTCAAGCCGCAGTCCATTCATAAATTGGGCAAGTTGAGTCTAGACAGGACACATCCAATGATTCATTCTCTTTTCTAATATCTAAAACCACGGACACAGTGGGATACACAGACAAAGAAACACTGGCCTTGTCAAACGACTTACCAGAAACAGTTCACTCCAAACCAAACAAACTGCCTTTCCTACCTATTCTCAGAACATGAGACAAAATCTCAAACCCAAACCCACACACACAAAGGAAGCTCCTTCCCCAAGTAGGACTGTGACTATTGGGAGTGTCTTCTGACTGGTGGGCCAAACTATGTTCTGATGAAATCGCCTGTCCTGTGTCAGTTATGGTCTCGTTGGCCAAATCTGTGATGTTGTCACTAGCCAGTGGTGAGCCACTACCTGCTTTCTCAGGAAAGGCCCCTCTTCAGAGCTTTCCTGACATTTGTTCATCCTCACCTCAGTAGGTACCAAGAAAGACTGACTCTGTCCTTGGTAAATCAAAAGAATAAGACCACTGGGACTGGGACTGAGACTGGCTCTGGGTGCCTGGCTTCCCGGATTCCAAGTTCAGAGAGTTCCATCACCAAGGAAGTGGAGGTGAGATTACTTCCTTCAGGAATTCTTTGAGGTCATTGCCTTGGCAACCACTTTGTCCTATGAGATGGAGGCTGCCCTTACTTCCTGTGACACTTCTACAAGTTAGAATGGTATATCAACCATAGGCACCAAGGAACAGCTCTCCACACATGCCTGGTTTGGTCTATCTTCTGTACATTAACAAGAGAGAGGCTTATTCAGACACAACCCTTCATCCTGGAAAGGTTGTTTGCGATGGAAGATGACATTTGCTCTCTCAGGTCCTTCATAGCTGCCTACATCTTCTCCAGGGATCAAATCTGCATGGACATTTGAGGTTCTCAGCAGGAGGAAGATACCCTACATTCCTGTATTGTAAGACGAACTCTGTCCCTGCTCTTCTGCAAAGTTAGCTTGAGGGAAGAGTGTATGGTTAGGGTTAATAACATGTTTGATTTGGGTTACGAATCATTGCGAAGGATGATTAATAGTATTGGGAAACTGCGATATTTATAAGATTATAGAGGTGAAATATAAGTATGGAAACAGAAATCTAGGTAAGATTTGAAGCCCAGAAGGGCATTAGGCCCTTGATTGGGATACTTAGCTTATAATTACGTTCTGCACAGATGTCTCAGATAAATCAATAATCAATGGCATAGGAACTTACACCTTGGATGATTGATTTTAGAAGAGAACATCTACTCAAATTGAGATAGTCGGTGGGATTAGGAAGGTAGTCCGTAGGTTTAGGAAATAGAGTGAGTATAGGACTTGGAGCAAAAGTTCTGTAGCAATAGGGTTTTGGTTATAGAGTGAATGTAAATTTCAGCACATGTGAAGAGTCAGTTACAATGATTAACTGGGGAAAATATGTAGAAAGGAAAATATCAATACAGACATTACGAAATGAGGCAATTATACAGTGAGTGATAGGATTAGACATTTTCAATAGGGTTGAGATTGAATACATAATCTTAGGAAGAAACAAATATGTCGTCACCAATAGGAATGACATTTGAAAGCATTAGGCAACCTGGACATTTATCGTTTTAGTAATCCATATTCACTTTCCATTTAGTATTTGGTAGAATCATAAGTGTGATCTTTGCATTTTGTGCACAGAAAAATATTGTGATCAAATGTATATGTAGATCATATGACATGAGTATTTCTTCCACGATTACTGGGAGCAATATTTGAAGACATATAAATTAGTATTGGGGCTACAAAGTGGTGTACCCTGTGTCTATGAATATAGAGATAATGCATGAATAGACCATACTGTGAATAAATATTATAACTGGTTCCACTTTAAATAATGGATTGAATTGATATCTTAAAATATATAGGAAATCATATATTGACATACAATCATTCACTCCAACCAGTTATATATCTAATGGTAATCTTAGGGTTATTGTTTATCATGAAGTGTGTGTGAGTTTTGTTTCAAAAGCGATTATGGAAATCGAAAATAATATGTTTGGAAAAAAGTCTCATGAAAAGACCAGTCAAGAAATATGGAGGAATCCATGTGTTCTGAAGCAGGAAGTGATTGAAAGTGAAACAAATGCCTATTAATTTTCTAAATTGTGAATGAAATATATATCCTGTTATGTGCATAAACTGATGAAATCGTAATGTACCAGTGTTGAATAAAAGTGAATGTCAAAATACACATCATGTCCAATAGGAATCTACTTGCATTGATGTTAAACTGGGTCAGTTACTGTAGAAATATTAGAATTGTGTGCATTATTCACCAAAGATAGTTTATTTTTTAATTTTTATTTATGGTTGTTCAAAACATTACATAGTTCTGGATATATCATATTTCACACTTTGATTCAAGTGGGTTATGAACTCCCATTTTTACCCTGTATACAGATTGCAGAATCACATCAGTTACACATCCATTGATTCACATATTGCCATACTAGTGTCTGTTGTATTCTGCTGCCTTTCCTATCCTCTACTATCCCCCCTGGCCTCCCCGCCCCTCCCCACTTCTCTCTCTACTCCCTCTACTGTAATAAATTTCTCCCCCTTGTATTATTTTTCCCTTTCCCCTCAATTCCTCTTGTATGTAATTTTGTATAACCCAGAGGGTCTCCTTCCAATTCCATGCAATTTCCCTTCTCCCTCCCTTCCACGTCTCATCCCTGTTTAATGTTAATCATCTGGTCATGCTCTTCGTCCCTATCTGTTCTTAGTTACTCTCCTTATATCAAAGATGACATTTGGCATTTGTTTTACAGGAATTGTGTAGCTTCACTTAGCATAATCTAGTCTAATGCCATCCATTTCCCTGCAAATTCTATGATTTTTTCATTTTTCAATGCAAAGTAATAATCCATTGTGTATTAATGCCACATTTTTTTATCCATTCTTCTATTGAAGGGCATCTAAGTTGGTTCCACAGTCTTGCTGTTGTGAATTGTGCTGCTATGAACATCGATGTAGCAGTGTCCCTATAGTATGCTCTTTTTAGGTCTTTAGTGAATAGACCAAGAAGGGGAATAGCTGGGTCAAATGGTGGTTCCATTCCCAGCTTTCCAAGAAATCTCCATACTGCTTTCCAAATTGGCTGCACCAATTTGCAGTCCCACCAGCTATGTACAAGTGTACCTCTTTACCCACATCCTTGCCAGCACTTCTTGTTGTTTGACTTCATAATGGCTGCCAATCTTACTGGAGTGAGATGGTATCTTAGGGTGGTTTTGATTTGCATTTCTCTGACTGCTGGAGATGGTGAGCATTTTTTCATGTACTTGTTGATTGATTGTATGTCCTCATCTGAGAAGTGTCTGTTGAGGTCCTTGGCCCATATGTTGATTGGGTTATTTGTTATCTTATTGTCTAATTTTTTGAGTTCTTTGTATACTCTGGATATTAGGGCTCTATCTGAAGTGTGAGTAGTAAAGATTTCTTTCCAGGATGTAGGCTCCCTATTTACCTCTTATTGTTTCTTTTGCTGAGAAAAAACTTTTTTTAGTTGAGTAAGTCCCTTTTGTTGATTCTAGTTATTAACTCTTGTACTATGGTTGTCCTATTGAGGAATTTGGAGCCCAACCCCACAGTATGTACATCGTAACCAAATTTTTCTTCTATCAGACAGTGTGTCTCTGATTTGATATCAAGCTCCTTGATTCATTTTGAGTTAACTTTTGTGCATGGCGAGAAAAAGGGATTCAGTTTCATTTTGTTACATATGGATTTTCAGTTTTCCCAACACCATTTGTTGAAGATGCTATCCTTCCTCCATTGCATGCTTTTAGCCCCTTTATCAAATATAAGATAGTTGTAGTTTTGTGGATTGGTTTCTGTGTCCTCTATTCTGTACCATTGGTCCACCTGCCTGTTTTGGTACCAGTACCATGCTATTTTTGTTACTATTGCTCTGTAGTATAGTTTGAAGTCTGGTATCGCTATACCACCTGATTCACACTTCCTGCTTAGCATTGTTTTGCAATTCTAGGTCTTTTATTTTTTCATATGAATTTCATGATTGCTTTCTCTATTTCTACAAAAAATGCCTTTGGGATTTTGATTGGCATTGGATTAACCCTATAGAGAACTTTTGGTAATATCGCCATTTTGATGATGTTAGTTCTGCCTCTCCATGAACAGGGTATATTTTTACATCTTCTAAGATCTTCTTCTATTTCTCTCTTTAGGGTTCTGTAGTTTTCATTGTATAAGACTTTCACCTCTTTTGTTAGGTTGATTCCCATTTTTTTTTAGGATATTGTGAATGGAGTGGTTGTCCTCATTTCCATTTCAGAGGATTTATCGCTGATATACAGGAATGCCTTTGATTTATGCGTGTTGATTTTATATCCTGCCACTTTGCTGAATTCATTTATTAGCTCTATTAGTTTCCTTGTAGACCCTTTTGGGTCTGCTAGGTATAGAATCATGTCATCTGCGATAGTGATAATTTAAGTTCTTCTTTTCCTATTTATATGCCTTTAATTTCTTTCATCTGTCTAATTGCTCTGGCCAGTCTTTTGAGAACTATATTGAACAGAAGTGGTGAGAGCGGGCATCCCTGTCTTGTTCCAGATTTTGGAGGGAATGTCTTCAATTTTTCTCCATTAAGAATGATGCTAGCCTGCGGTTTAGCATAGATTGCTTTTACAATATTGAGGAATGTTCCTGTTATTCCTAGTTTTTCGAGAGTTTTGAACATAAAGGGATGCTGTACTTTGTCGAATGCTTTTTCTGAATCTATCTAGATGATAATATGGTTTTTATTTTTAAGTCTATTGATGTGGTGAATAACATTTATTGATTTTCGTATATTGAACCCTCCTTGCATCCCAGGGATGAATCCTACTTGATCATGGTGCACATTTTTTTGATATGTTTTTGTATCTCATTCGCCAGAATTTAATTTACGATTTTTGCATTTAGGTTCATTGGAGATATCGGTCTTTAGTCTTCTTTCTTTGAAGGGTCTATCTGGTGAAGAAATCAGGGTGATATTGGCCTCGTAGAATGAATTTGGAAGATCTCCCTCTTTTTCAATTTTCTGAAATAGCTTGAAAAGTATTGGTATTAGTTCATATTTAAAGGTTTTGTAAAACTCTGCTGTATACCCATACGGTCCTGGGATTTTCTTAGTTGGTAGTCTTTGGATGGTTTCTTTTATTTCCTCAATTGATATTGGTATGTTTAGGTTGTCTATATCCTCCTAACTCACTCTGGTCAGATAATATGACTTAAGAAATTTTTCGATGCCTTCACTATCTTCTATTATATTAGAGTATAAGGATTCAAAGTAATTTCTGATTATCTTCTGTATTTCTGAAATATCTGATGTGATATTGCCTTTTTCATTCCGTATGATACTAATTTGAGTTCTCTCTCCTCTTCATTAGCATGGCTAGGGGTCTGTCCATTTTATTTATTTTTTCAAAGAACCAACTTTTAGTTTTGTCAATTTTTTCAATTGTTTCTTTTGTTTCGATTTCATTAATTTCTGCTCTGATTTTAATTATTTCTTTTCTTCTACTTCTTTTGTTGTTGTTTGCTCTTGTTTTTCTAAGATTTTGAGATGAAGTATGAGATCATTTATTTGTTGTTTTTTTTTTCTTTTTCTAAGGAATGAACTCCAAGCAATGAATTTTCCTCTTAGAACTGCTTTCAATGTGTCCCATAGATTCCGATATATTGTGTCTGTGTTTTCATTTTTCTCTAAGAATTTTTTATTTTCCTCCTTGATGTCTTCTGTAACCCATTGATCATTCAGTAACCTATTGTTCATTCTCCAAATGATGCATGATTTTTCCTTCCTTCTTTTATCATTGCTTTTTAGTTTCATTCCATTATGATAAGATGCATGGTATTATCTCTACTCCTTTATATTGTCTAAGAGTTGCCCTGTGACATAATATATGATCTATTTTTGAGAAGGATCCATGTGCTGCTGAGGAAAAATGTAACTGCTTGATGTTGGGTGGTATATTCTATATATGTCAATTAAGTCTAGGTTATTAATTGTGTTATTGAGATCTATAGTTTCCTATTTCAACTTTTGTTTGGAAGACCTGTCCAGTGGTGAAAGAGCTGTGTTGAAGTCTCCCATGATTATTGTATGGTGGTCTATTAGACTCTTGAACTTGAGAAAAGTTTGTTTGATGAACATAGCTGAACCATTGTTTGGGGCATATATATTTATGATTGTTATGTCTTGCTGGTGTATGGTTCTCTTGAACAGTATGTAGTGTCCCTCTTTATCCCTTTTGATTAACTTTGGCTTGAAATCCATTTTATTTGATATGAGTATGGACACTCCTGCTTTTTTCCGAAGTCCATATGAGTGATATGATTTTTCCCAAACTTTCACCTTCAGTGTATGTATGTCTTTTTCTTATCAAATGCGTCTCCTGTAGGCAGCATATTATTGGGTCTTGTTTTGTGATCCATTCTACTGGCCTGTGTCTGTTAATTGGTGAGTTTAAGCCATTAACATTTACAGTTATTATTGAGATAAGGGTTGTTCTTCCAGCCATATTTGTTTATTTATGTTATTAAACATGGATTGTTTTCCTCTTTGATTATTTCCCCCCTTTAATGTCCTATCTCCCACTGTTGGTTTTCATTATTTTCCAATTACTCTTCCTGTAATATTTTGCCAAGGATGTTTTGAAGAGATGGTTTTCTAGCTACAAATTCTTTTAACTTTTGTTTATCGTAGAAAGTTTTAATTTCATCTTCCATCCTTAAGCTTAATTTCGCTGGATACACAGTACATGGTTGGAACCCATTTTCTTTCTGTGATTGAAAAATGTCATTCCAGGATCTTCTAGCTTTCAGAGTCTTTGTTGAAAGATCAGCTGTTATCCTGATTGGTTTACCCCTAAATGTAATCTGCTTCCTTTCTCTTGTAGATTTTAAAATTCTCTCCTTATTCTGTAAGGTGGGCATCTTCATTATAATGTGTCTAGGTGTGGATCTCTTATGATTTTTCACATTCGGCGTCCTGTAGGCTTTTAGAACTTGGGAGTCTGTCTCATTCTTCAAGTCTGGGAAGTTTTCTCGTATTATTTCATTGAATACATTGCTCATTCCTTTGGTTTGGACCTCTATACCTTCCTGTATCCCAATGACTCTTAAGTTTGGTCTCTTTATTTTATCCCATATTTCTTGGATGTTCTGTTAATGGCTTCTTAACAGTTTTGCTGAGCTGTCTATGTTCTTTTCAAGTTGAAATACTTTGTCTTCATTGTCTGATGTTCTATCTTCTAAGTGTTCTACTCTGATGGTAGTATTCTCAATTGAGTTTTTAAGATGGTTTATTGCTTCCTGCATTTCTAGGATTTCTGTTTGTTATTTTTTACAACCTCTATCTCCCTGTATAGTTTATCTTTTGCTTCTTGGATTTGTTTATGTAATTCATTGTCAAAGTGATCTTTCATTGTCTGATTTTGCTGTCTAATGTCTTCCTTGAGACTCCAGATCATCTGAAGCATGTATATCCTGAGTTCTTTATCTGACATTCCATCTGCTGCAGCTATTACCTCTTCTAAAGTTGTGATGACCTGCATTGCTTGTGGTTCTTTTTTCCTTGTCTTTTCATACTGCTCGCGTTTCTTTCTGCTTGGTGAAACTGTTGTGATTTTGAAATTTTCCCCCTATATATTTATATTGCTCTTGTATATTTGAAAAGTCTTCATTGCAGGGGCGGGGGTGGCTGTGCTGTTCCACCAATTGGGGTGATGTATCTACCACGCTGATGGGGCGCTAGGCCTGTTCTTCTGATCCGTCGCAGGTCTGCTTACCATGCAGGCGCGGGAGGCGGCTCTGCTCTGCCCCTCCTCCAATTGGTGTGACGTGTCTACCACGCCCGTGGACCCCTGCGGTGTTCTGCCAATCGGTCGCAGGTCTGCCTACCTTGCTTGCGTGGGCGGCGGCTCTGCTGTACCCCTACTCCAATTGGGGTGACATGACTACCACGCCGGCGGGCCGCTGGGCCTGGTCCGCCGGTTGGTCGCAGGTCAGGATACCTTGTGAGCATGGGCTACAGATCTGTTCTGCCCCTACTCCAAATGGGGTAAAGTGTCTGCCACGCCAGCAGGCCGCTGGGCCTCTTCTTCTGGTCAGGTGCAGGTCTGCTACCTTGCGGGCGTGGGTGGTGGCTCTGCTCTGCCCCTACTCCAATTGGTGTGTCGTGACTACCATGCCGGCAGGTTGCTGGGCCTGTTCTGGGCATGGGCGAAGGCTCTGCTCTTCCCCTACTCCTATTGGGGTGATGTGACTACCATGCCGGTGACCCACTGGGATTGTACTAGGCGCGGGAGAAGGCTCTGCCCTGCAACTACTCCAATTGGGGTGACGTGACTACCACACCTGCGGGTAGCTAGGCCTGTTCTTGGCACGGGCGGCGGCTCTGTTCTGCCTCTACTCCAATTGGGTTGACGTGACTACCATGCAGGTGTGTCACTGGGTCTGTTCCAGGCGCGGGCGGCTGCTCTGCTCTGCCCCTCTGGCTTGATGACAAAGTGAGAGAGACCCGGGTGTTTGTGACTCACTTTCTTCACCAGGAGACCAACTGTTTCTGTCACTGCTGGTGTCAATGAAGTTATCTCCTCTGCTGCTTTCTGATGACATCAGAAATTTGCCATGTTGGTATCCCATGTGAAAGGCAGCATTTCGTTCCCTTTTCTGGGTGACCAAAGCAATGGGTGACTCCTGACCGGCCCTCACAAGCCGCGTCTCAATCCTGTTGCCACTGCCTATGAAGGCTCGGTTGATATTTACCTCCACAGTATTCAGCAAGACCCGGACCGAGAAGCAATTTCCGTGGGTTTTTTAGCCCTGGGCCAGATCAGTTCCTCAGAGGCGGAATTCGGCCGCTCTGGGCTTGGTGTATGTTCTAATAGGAGCAGGCTCCAAGACGGAGTTTCTGCAGGTTCTTTGGCACTGAGCCTGAGTAATTTGTCTGCGACACAAAGGTGAATGGCATCCTGAAATTTCCTGTTCTATAGCTGAATGAGCTTCGATCAGTCGAAAACAGGGATGGTGACATCAGCTCTCCAAGATGGTGGCCGCTGGCTTCCTCTGTGGTCTGAGCGGTGTGGAGAACCGAATTGGACCGCATCCTTCCCCGTCTCAAACCCAGAATTCAGCACTTAGCACAGTGATTGCATACCTGTCAGGAGCCCACAGAATCCACACCGCTGTATATTTGCATTGCTATCTCTTCGTTTCCCAGTGCGCGCCGCAGACTCTAGCCGCAGACCGATTTCCTGAATAAGCAGCATGACCCTCTATGCGGACAAATCACTCGTGTTTGAGCCCGCGTAGGTGATCCTCGTGAGATGGAAATATGTCCACTAGGTTTTGGAACACCCCAATTTTGCTGGAAATTTCTAACAAGAAAGGTTTTAGCCGTTATAACTCGTCAGTCTCCCGCACAGTGACGCGGTACATGGGGGTGATGCACTCCCTTCACCACCATCATATGATCCCCCGAAGTTAGTTTTCAGTACTAAGAAACAAATATGTATTTCTGGTGGATGAATATTTCTGAGAATATTCTTGTGAAAACTTGATTATTAATCCACATACATGAATATGAGTGAAATTAGGGAGTGTATAATAAGAAAAATATACTTCATATTTTGAAAAATCTGGAGAGTGAAATATATATATATATATATATATATATATATATATATATATATATATATATATACACACACATTCACAGACATTAAAAAGTAGCATTATGTATGCCAATCGAAATTCACCATGAAGTAATATATCATCCACAGATCCAAAAATATTCATTTTAATAAACATGGATTTATGTTGTTCAAATAAGAAGCTCACTCGTATGTTGAATTTTCAGTTCCAACAGCATTTAGTAGGAGTGATCTCTTCTCACAATTTGCATCTGCCAAGCCAGCCACCTCACAAAATGTACGAGTGATACCAGGTAGAATTCTATATGTGCATATAAAAATACATGTGATGAATAGGCTACAGAGAAAGGGAGACAGTTATTCACATATTTGTTAACTTTTAAAACACATGGAGAACTATTTCAATTAAAATTCGCTAGATTTATAACACCTACCATTTATCATACGAAAGGCAAGTCCAACTATACACCATGCCTCCTGTGAATCTCTTGTATTTCTATTCTGTTTGGGTTATTTTTCTCCACCATATTAGGATTAGAAGTCAAAGTCTAGTAGGGTATGTGTTAGTGTCAGGGATTCAGTATTTCGAATGGAAAATTGGAAAATGTATCAAATGTGTATGCAAATATGTGCTACACAAAAATCTTCGCACTCTCATTCAGCACAATGCCTTGACATTACCTTCGCCCCACATAAGACACAATTAGGGGAGAAGAGTTAGAAAATCTGTGAATACATATGTGGAATGAAAAATGCTCAGGAGTTCACAAATTTACAGGTGGCAGAGGAGTATCCAAAAGTAAGGAACAGGGTAAAAACTCCACAAACATGAAGTTCTGCCAGCCTAACATCTGGAGAAACTGCCTCTGAGGTTGGGCAATAAAATATATGCTGTTGTCAGGAGCATTAGCTTCATTTGTTGTGAGAACATCATAGCTGAGTCTTCATCTATGTGATCTGGATGACATGGATTCTTATTTTCCAATGAACATGAGGCAGCAGTGCTGAATTTTCTATTTGTAGGTAACCTGTGGCCACTGGGGTCTAAGTGTCTCCCCTTGTGGACTATAATTCCATTTGGTCATCCTCCACTATTCGTGGTATTTCTTGCTGCTACACTGGGAGATTGGTATTTGCTTCATGAAATACAAGGATTTCAACTGGGACACAGTGCTGAAGTAAGTTCTGTCAAGTGTGGTGTGTCAGGTTCGTCAGGAGAATGCACCAACCAGGCTTCTATCCCACATAGCTTGCCCCATTGACGATAGCAACCTGATTCTGAACATTGCCCTAAAACCTCTCCATATAACAATATGCTTTTACATATAAGGGTCTACTGGCTGCAAAATGTCAGTCACAATCCATTTGGAAGCCAATGGCAGATCCAAATGCCCCCACCACAGATGTTTTATTACACACCTGCCAACCACTACTCTAGTACAACTACTCAGCAGGATCCAACTTACTGGCATCTCTGTTCAACACCATTTTCATAAAACCCAGTCAATCAAGGCACTGTCTTGTATACTCATGATCAGCAACAGGACATCCAAATGTTCTCCAGTGCTACCCGGTCATGGGAATTTCAAAAATTTCATGGTAATGATCTAGCCAATTTTCAAGGATGAAGTTGGAGGCACTGTGAATTTCAATTCACTCAGAAACCATTAAATGGTGAGGAAGCTCATTTCAATGAAAACTCTGGAGAATTCTTACAGGCAAGGCTTCCAAAAGTGGCCAAAAGTCAGATTAAGCCAGGCCTGTTGAGGTCTACAATGTATGGTCCATGTGTGTTTCGACTCTCAAATATGGCTGCCAAGTCTTTAAGAATAATATCATGTGATATCCTGGCTGAGATTCCCTGTGCTCTGTGGAAAGTCAACTTGGGCCTAGATGTCACTTTCCAAGGGCAACTCTCATGCATGGCCATCTAAAATTCCAACACAATTCCTGGCAGTAATTCTCTGAGATCAGTAAAAGAACTCAGTCTCTAAGGGGAATCACACCAGAGTGCAAGCCTAGGTGGACACAGTGATCTCTTCCAACCGCCAGACAAATATCCACAATTGAAACCAAACACTCTCACATGGCCCTCATCTTCTTCCATATAGACACTCATCATATTCTCTGGCTGGAGGTATCCATAAGGGATGCAGCCCACGACAGTGTCCAAAATAAGTTCCCTGCCCCTCATTTGCCTAATGTCAGGGTGGCCTGGACTCTCTTCCTGTGAAGCAGGAGTGATCAAATAGGCCTGCCTTTAATATTGCTTGGCTTCTCCAACTTGAGACCTACTAGCTTTGGGGTTTAGATTCTTTAAGTGAATTGGAGTCATGAAAATCAAGCACCTATGGCCTAGCCTCTGCAGGGCTTTGAAGAACTCATTTGACCCAAAGGATCCCTATTCTCACTTGATGGATATCAGGAACCTACCAGAGGAAGGCAAGAGAGTTCATCAACAATATCTGATCTTTTTGCCATTTTGGTTTTGGATGCACGCATGGGATCTATCTTTAGATCCATCAGGTGCTGAGAATCTAAGCCACAGCCTCACACAGGGCCAACAGGCTGATTCAGACATATCCCAATCCTAAGCAATTAAGCAAAGAGCCACAGGTGATGCCCATTCATTTCCATTTGAAAACTCTTTTCTTCAGGGTTCACAAAGTGGTGGCTTGAGGCAAAAAACTTCCTGACATTCAACAGAACAATTGGTAAGCAAAAGGACCAAAGCAGGGTTTCTCCACTGAGACTTTCCTTGTCAACAGATATCTGAGATTTCTGAGATGCTAGCCATTTCTTTCAGCTATCTAGTACATAGCCATGTCCCAGATCTTGGAGGTGGTACAAATCTTGGACACAAAACCACGATACTATTCTGGAGAGTGGCCAGAATTGAGAGAGAAAACAGGAAATTAGGAAGCTTGTAGGTGTTGCCCATCCATAAGGCAAGCCAGAGTCCACTCATGAATTGGACAGGATGAATGCTGGGAAGCATTCTACTAGACAGGACACATCCATTGATGCATTGTCTTTTCTAATGTCTACAACAATGGACTCAGTGGGATACACACACATAGAAACACTCGCCTTGTCAAAGGACTTAATAGAAATATTCCACTCCATACCAAACAAACCACCTTTCCTACCTATTCTCAGAACATGAGACAAAACCACAAACTCACACTCACACCCACAAAGGCACCTCCTTCCCCCTAGTAGGTCTGTGACTCCCTGGAGTGTCTCCTTACTGGTGGGCCATACTATGTTCCTCCGAAATGACCTCTCCTGTCTCAGATCATGTCTGCTTGGCCAACTCTGTGAAGTTCTCAAGAGCCAGCGGTGAGACACTACCTGCTTTCTCAGGAAAAGCCCCTCTTCAGAGGTTTCCTGGCATTTGGCCATCCTCACATCTGTAGGTACCAAGAAAGACTGACTCTGTCCTTGGTAAATCCAAACATGTCAGACCACTGGGACTAGGACAGGGACTGTCTCTGGGTGCCTGGCTTCCTGGATTTCAAGTTCAGAGAGTTCCATCACCAAGGAAGTGAGGTGAGATCACTTCCTTCAGGATATGAATGATGTCACTGCCTTGGCAACCACTTTGTCCTAACAGTTGCTTCCAAAAGTATCATGAGGTGGAGGCTGTCCTGATTTTCATGGGACACTTTCTCTAGTTAGAATGTTATATCAACCATAAGCACCCGGGAACAGCTTCCACACAGGACTGGTTTGGTCCATGTTCTATACATTAAGAAGAGAGAGACTGATTCAGACACAACCCTTCATCCTGACCAGGATGATTGCCATGGAAGATGACTTTTGCTTTCTGAGGTACTTCATAGCTGCCTTCATCTTCACCAGGGATCATTTCTGCATGAACATTTGAGTTTCTCAGCAGGTGAAGATCCCCTAGATTCCTGCAGTTTAATAGCCACACTGTTATTGCTCTCCTGCAAAGTTAGTGTATGGTTATGGTTAATAATATGTTCGATTTGGGTTAGGAATCATTCTGCAGGATGAATAATGAGATTGGGAACCTGCGATATTTATAAGAATATATACGTGAAATACATGTATGAAAACGGGAATCTAAGAAAGATTTGAAGCCCAGAAGGGCATTGGGCCCTTTATTTGGATACTTAGTGTTGAATTATGTTCTGTACAATTGTCTCAGTTAAATCGAAATACAGTGGCATAGGACCTTGTACCTGGATGATTGAATGTAGAAGAGAACATCCAGTCAAAAAGGGATAGTCAGTAGGATTAGGAAGATAGTCAGTAGGTTTAGGAAGAAGAGTGAGTATATGATTTGGAATAAAAAGCTTCTTTAGCAATAGGGTTTCGTTTAGAGAGTGAATGGAAATGTCAGCACATGTGAAGAGTCAGTCACAATGTTGAACTGGGGAAAATATGTAGGAAAGCAGGTGTCAATAGAGACATTACGAAATCAGGCAAAGTATAAAGTGAGTGATAGGATTAGACATTTTCAACAGGATTGAGTTTGAATACATAATCATAGGAAAAAACAAATATGTCGTCACGAATGGGAATGACATTTGAGAGCATTAGGCAACCTGGACATGGATGTTATTAGTTATCCACGTTCACTTTCCTTTTAGGCTTTGGTACAATCATAAGTGTGACATTTTTATGTTTTTTTTGTTCAGAATATTACTGTGATAAAATGTATATGTAGATCAGGTGACATGCGTATTTCTTTCACCATTTCTGGGAGCAATATTTTGAAGACGTATACATTAGTATTAGGGGTACAAAGAGGTGTACCCTGTGTCTATTAATATAGAGATAATGCATGAATAGACGATACTATGAATAAATAACGTACCTGATTCCACTTTAAATAATGGATTGAATTGATATGTGAAAATATATAAGAAATCTTATATTGATATACAATCATTCATTCCAACCAGTTATATATCTAATGGTAATATTAGGAGTATGGTTTATGATGAATAGTGTTTGAGTTTTGCTTTATATGTGATGATGTTAAACAAAAACAATGTGTTTGGAAAGAAGTCTCATGAAAAGACCAGTCAAGAAACATGGAGGAATACATGTGTTCTGAATCAGGAAGTGATTGATCGTGAAACAAATGCCTATAAATTTTCTAATTTGTGACTGAAATATATATCCCATCATGTGCATAAACTGAAGACATAGTAACGTACAAGTGTTGAATAAAAATGAAAGTAAAAATACACATCCTGTCCCCTTGGAATCTACTTGCATTAATTTTAAACTGGCCAGGTAACTGTAGAAATATTAGGGTTTGTATGCACCATTCACTGAATTTAGTTTTCATTACTGGGAAACAATATGTATTTCAGGTGGATGATTATTTCTGAAAATAATCTTGTGGAAAGTTGATTATAAATCCACAGATATGAATATGAATGAATTTAGGGAGTGCATAATAAGACACATATATTTCATATTTGAAAAATCTAAAGAGTATATATATATATATATATATATATATATATATATATATATACACACACACGCAAATGCACAGATATTAAAAAGTAGCAATACAGGAGATCCATTATGAAGGCAGGCATGGAGAAATCAAGTCTCTGATCTCTTCAGCTGCGCGGGCATAGGGAGTCGTAAACTGTCTAAATGCTGTTTGCTCAGAATCACTAGGCAATATTGACCTGTTGTGAATCTGGGGCGAACAGTCTGGGCCCCTCAGAACACACACAAAGCCCGGATTGGCTGCATTCAAGCTTAGATTCATCTGGTTTTTGTGACTCAGCACTAACATTCCCGCTGAAATAATTGGTCGGGCTTTCGGAATTGACAGAGTTAAAAGCCAAATGAGCCTTCATAGGCAGTGGCCACAGGATTGAAATGGGGCTTGGGAGAGATAGTCAGGACCCACCTGTTGCATTGGTCACCCAGCAAAGGGAACGAACGGTCACCATTTTAATGGGATACCACCATGGCAGAGAACTGACGTCACAGTCGTAGGAGATAACTTCATTGAAACCAGTGCGACAAGTGTGTTATCCCATTGCCATCTCTCTCAACACCGCAGGGAAACCTCAAGGGCCCTTCCCACCTCTGCTGTAATGGCCCCTCCCAGCTCTCCAAGGAGCGAGATACCCAGACCTAGGGAATCAAGATTGGCTCGGGACTCGCGGCGTGGAATTCCCTGCTACCGCTCCCACCAATGCTGACAATTGAGGTCTCGTACACCACCTACTGGGGCCATGGCTCCCGAAGGGCAAGCAAATTCGCTGGGGTTTCTCAGCCCCAAGCTCTACAAACTTAGGATCTGAGGGAGGCAAACAAGGAGAGTGTGCCCAGGCGTTCATGGAAACAGGGCTACCAGGAGCAGAGGCCTGGCTTGTAACCAGTATTGTGGTGAGCGTCACAGGTGAGTGGGGCCTGGCTTGATGAAGCACAAGAGAAGGCCCTAGGCACTCAGGATTGGAGACCCGCCCAGTCTGGGAGGAAGAGCTGCTGCACAGTGATTGGTTCCCACTTATTGAGAGGAGAAGCTTGGCCCAGTGCGCACAGCTCCACCTACTGGAAAAGAAGTTAATTGAACTCCAGGACTGCATGTATTATTACTATTTTTTTATTTGTATTTTTTTCTTTTTCTTTCATTTTCATTTTTGTTGTTGTTGTTCTTTAACTTTTTTTAATGTTTTTATTTTTTTATTTTATTATTATTAATATTATTATAATTATTTTAAATTTTAATTTTCAATTTTTTAATCATCATTATTACTTAAAATTTTCTTTCTTTATTTTCTATTTTTTTCTTTTGTCTTTTCATTTCATTTCAATTTTCTTATTCCCCTTCCTTGAATTCTACCTGCCTACTCTCATTCTCTTAATGACTTCTCCCTTCCCTTCTAATATCTTTCCTCCCAAGCATCAAATAAATTTATAAGAGTAACCAGTAACTCAGTAGTCAAACAGAACGAGAAGTAACATGAGAAGCATAAAAAAGCAAGGAAAAAAAGGAGTACGAACAATGAAGGACAACCTAAATATTCAGCAGCACCTAGAGTCATCAGAAAAATGGTCATATAAAGAACTCAAGGAATACCTTAGACAGATGGAATGGAACCTTAAAGAGGATACGAGACAGCAAAAAACAAACAGTGATAGAACGCATTGAAAATGAATTACATAAACAGATAAAATAAGAAATTAAGCATCTTTATCAGGAGATAGAGATTATTAGAAAAATCAAACAATAATTCTAGAAATCAAGGAAATGATAAACCAAATTAAAAATTCAATTGAGAGCATCACTAACAGAGTAGAGCAAGTAGAAGACAGAATGTGAGATAATGAAGACAAAATATATCATCTTGAAAAAAGTCTAGCCAACAAAGAAATGCTGTAAAAAATTATGAGAAAACATTCAAGAGATATGGGATAACATAAAAAAAAAAAAACTAATGAGTCATATGGATAGAGGAAGGTACAGAGATTCAAACCAAGGGAATGAGAAACCTGCTGAATGAAATAATTACAGAAAACTTTCCAGAAATAAAAATGGAAACAGATACACAAATTGTAGATGCTTACAGGACACCGTAACACAAAATCACAGTAGACCAATGCCAAGACACATTGTTATGAAGGTATCCAATATACAGAACAAAGAGAAAATATTAAAAGCTACCAGAGAAAGGAGGCTAATTACAATCATTACAATCAGGGGTAAACCAACAAGGTTAACAATGGATTTTTCATCATAGACGCTGGAAGTGAGAAGATCCTGGAACAACGTACTTCAAACACTGAAAGACAATGGATGCCACCCAAGAATTATGTATCCAGCAAAATTAAGCTTAAGGTAAGACAACGAGATAAAAATATTTCATGATAAACAAAAGCCAAAAGAATTTGCAGCCAGATAACCAGCATTGCAAAGCATCTTGAGCAAAACAGTACACGAGGAAGAAATAAAAATCAACAACGAAAACCATCAGTGAGAAGTGCCTCAGTAATGACAGAGGGCGGGGGAAAAGCTAATAATGGAGAAACAAACTAATTAAAAAAAAAGATATAAGCAAACATGGGTAGCAGTACAAACCATATATCAATAGTAACTCTAAAAGTTAATGGCTTAAACTCTCGAATAAAGTGACATAGGCTTGTAACTTGAAATAAAAAAAAATCCAACAATATGTTGCCTCCAAGGGACACATCTAAATGGAAAAGACATACACAGGCTGAAGGTGAAAGATTGGGAAAATGTATACCATGCAAACAGTCCTCATAAGCAAGCAGGGGTGGCCATCCTCCTATCGAATAAAATCAACCTCGAGACTAATTTAATCAAAAGGGATAAAGAAGGACATTAAATACTGTTAAAATAAACCATTCACCGACAAGACATAACAATTATCAATATTCACACAGCAAATAATGGTGCTGCGATGTTCATAAAACAAATTCTCCTCAAGTTCAAGAATCAAATAGACCACAATACAATAATTATGGGTGACTTCAACTCACCTCTCTCACCATTGGACAGATCCTCCAAACAAAAGTTGAATAAAGAAACTATAGAACTCAATATCGCAATCAATACCCTAGACTTAACTGACATATATAGAATATATCAACCATCATCAAGTGGATATACTTTTTTCTCATCAGCACATGGATCCTTCTCAAAAATAGACCATATGTTATGAGATAGGGCAACCCTCAGTAAATATAAAGGGGTGGAGATAATACCATGAATTTTTTGTGATCATAATGGAATGAAACTGGAAACCAATGATAAAAGAAGGAAGAAAATATCATACATCACATCCAAAATGAAGAATATGTTACTGAATGATCTATGGGTTACAGAAGACATAAAGGAGGAAATCAAAAAATTCTTAGAGATAAATGAAAATACAGACACAACATATCAGATTCTATGGGACACAATGAAAAGAAGTTTTAAGGGGTAAATTAATCGCCTGGAAATCATTCCTCAAAATAGAAAAAAAAAAACAAATAAATGAGCTCACACTTCATCTCAAAGCCCTAGAAAAGGAAGAGCAAAACAACAGCAAATGTAGCAGAAGGCAAGAAATAATTAAAATCATAGCGAAATTGAAACAAAAGAAACTTTTGAAAAAATTAACAAAACTAAAAGGTGGTTCTTCGAAAAGATAAATAAGATCGACAGACCCTTAGCCATGCTAAAGAAGAGAAGAAGAGAGAGAAATCAAATTACTAACATACGGGATGAAAAAGGCAATATTACAACAGATGCTACATAAATACAGAAGAAAATTAGAAATTATTTTGAAAACCTGTATTCCAATAAAATAGAAAATAGTGAAGACATCAATAAATTTCTTAAGTCATATGATTTGCCCAGACTGAGTCAGGAGGAAACACACAATTTAAACAGACCAATATCAATGGATGAAGTAGAAGAAGCAATCAAAAGACTATCAACCAAGAAAAACCCAGGACCGGATGGGTATACAGCAGAGTTTTAAAAAACCTTTAAAGAAGAATTAATACCAATACTTCTCAAGTTATTCAGGAAATAGAAAAACTGGGAGCTCTGCCGAATTCATTCTATGAGGCCAACATCACCCTTATTCTGAAACCAGACAAAGACACCTCAAAGAAAGAAAATTACAGACCAATATCTCTGATGAACCTAGATGCAAAAATCCTCATTAAAATTCTGGCGAATTGGATAGAAAGGCACATCAAAAAAATTGTGCACCATAATCAACTTGGATTCATCCCTGGGATGCAAGGAGGGTTCAATATATGGAAATCAATAAATGTTATTCACAACATCAATAGACTTAAAGATAAGAACCATATGATCATCTCGATAGACGCAGAAAAACCATTCAACAAAGTAGAGCATTCCTTTATGTTCAAAACACTTTAAAAACTAGGGATAACAGGAACTTACCTCGACATTGTAAAAGCTATCTATGTTAATCCTCAGGCTAGCATCATTCTGAATGGAGAAAAATTGAAGGCATTCCCTCTAAAATCTGGAACAAGACAGGGATGTCCTCTATCACCACTTTTATTCAACATAGTTCTCGAAAAACTGGCCAGAGCAATTAGAGAGATGAAAGACATTAAAGGCATAAAAATAGGAAAAGAAGAACTTAAATTATCACTATTTGTAGATGACATGATTCTATACATAGAAGACCCAAAAGGGTCTACAGAAAAAACTACTAGAACTCATAAATGAATGCAGCAATGTGGCAGGATACAAAATTAACATGCATAAATCAAAGGCATTTCTGTATATCAGCGACAAAACTTCTAAAACAAAAATGAGTCAAAACACTGCATTCCCAATTTCCCCAAAATAATTAAATACTTGGGAATCATCCTAACAAAAGAGGTGAAAGATTTATATAATGCAAACTACAGAACCCTAAAAAGAGAAATAGAATAAGATCTTAGAAGTTGGAAAAATATACCGTGTTCATGGATAGGCAGAACTAACATCATCAAAATGGTGATATTACCAAAAGTTCTCTATAGGTTTAATGCAATGCCAATCAAAATCCCATAGGAATTTTTTGTAAAAATAGAAAAAGCAGTCATGAAATTCAAATGGAAAAATAAAAGACCCAGAATAGCAAAAGCAATTCTAAGCAGGAAGTGTGAATCAGGCAGTATAGTGATACCAGATTTCAAACTATATTACAGAGCAATCATAACAAAAACAGCATGGTACTGGTACCAAAACAGGCGGGTGGACCAATGGTACAGAATGGAGGACACAGAGACTAATCCAAAAAGCTACAACTATCTTATATTTGATAAAGCAGCTAATGGCCTGCAATGGAGGAAGGATAGCATCTTCATCAAATGGTGTTGGGTAAACTGGAAATCCATATGCAACAAAATGAAACTGAATCCCCTCCTCTCGCCATGCACAAAAGTTAACTCAATGTGGATCAAGGAGCTAGATTCAAATCAGAGTCTCTGCGTCTGATAGAAGAAAAAGTTGGCTCCGATCTACATATTTTGTGGTCAGGCTCCAAATTCCTTAATAGGACACCCATAGAACAAGAGTTAATAATAAGTATCAACAAATGGGACTTACTTAAACTGAATTATTTTTTCTCAGAAAGAGAAACAATAAGAGAGGTAAACATGGAGCCTACTTCATGGGAACAAATTTTTAGTCCTCACCCTTCACATGGAGCCCTAATATCCAGAGTATACAAAGTATACAAAGAACTCAGAAAATTAGACAATAAGATAACCAATAACCCAATGGGCCAAGGACCTGAACAGAAACTTCTCAGAGGAGGACATAGAATCAGGTAGAATTCTATATGTGCATATAAAAATACATGTGCTGAATAGGCTACAGAGAAAGGGAGACAGGGATTCACATATTTGCTGATTTTAAAAACACATGTAGAACTATTTCAACAAAAAAATTGACTAGATTTATAACTCCTACATTATATAATGCATAAGGCAATTCCAACTATACACCATGCGTCCTCTGAACTGCTTGTGTTTCTTCTCTTTTTTGCTTATTTTTTACCATCATATTAGGATTATTAGTCAGAAACTAGTAGGGTATGGGTTAGTGTCAGGGATTCAGTATTTCAAATGGAAAATTGGAAAATGAATCCAATGTGTATGTAAATATGTGCTACACAAAAATCTTCCCACTCACATCCAGAACAATGCCTTGACATTACCTACGCCCCAAGTAAAACACAATTAGAGCAGAAAAGTGTGAAAATCTATGAATACATATATGGAATGAAATATGCTAGGGAGTTCACAACCTTGGAGGTGGAAGAGGAGTTTCCAAAAGTAAAGATCAGGGTAAACACTCCACAAACAAGGAGCTCTGCTGGCCTAAGAATTGTTCAAAAACGGCTTCTGAGGTTGGGCACTTGAAATATATGTTGTTGTCATGAGCTTTAGCTTCCTTTGTAGTGAGACCATCAAAGCCGGGTCTGCATCTATGTGACCGAAAGACATGGTTTCTTATATTCCAATGAACATGAGGCAGCAGTGCTCAAATCTCTCTTTGTAGGTAAACTGTGTCCATTGGAAGCTAAGTGTCTCCTGGTGGGGACTGTGAAGACATTTGGTCATCCTTCACTTTTCGTGGTATTTCTTGCTGCTGCATTGGGAATTTGGTATTTGCTTCACAAAACATAAGGAGTTCATCTGGGATACAGTGCTGGAGGGAGTTCTGTCACGTGTGGTGGGTCAGCGTCTGCAGGAGAATGCACCAACCAGGCTTCTATCCCACATAGCTTGCCCCAATAACCATAGCAACATGATTCTGAATATTGCCCTGAAAACTCTCCATATAACAAGATGCTTTTACATATAAGGGTCTGATGTCTGCACTATATCAGTCACAAGCCATTTGGAAGCCAATGGAAGATTCACATGGCCCCACCATGATGTTTTATCACACACCTGCTCACCACTGCTCTAGGCCCCCTACTCAGCAGGCTCCAAATTACTGGCTTCTCTTGTTCTACACCATTTTCATGAAACCCAGTCAAAAACAAGGCACTGTCTGGTATACACATGATCAGCAACAGGACATCAAAAGTTTCTGCAGTGCCACCTGGTCATGGGAATTTCAAAAATTTCATTGTATTTATCTAGCAATTTTTCAAGGATGAAGTTAGAGGCACTGTGGGTTTCAATTCATTCAGGAACCATTAAGTGTTGAGAAAGTTCATTTGAATGAAAGCTCTGGAGAACTCTCACAGTCAAGGCTTCTCAAACAGTTGCCAAAAGGTCTCCTAAAGCCAGGCCAATTGACGTCTACAATGTGAGGTCCATGTGTGTTTTGACTCTCAAATATGACTGCTAAGTCTTTCAGAATAAAATCATGTGATATCCTGGCTGAGATTCTCAGGCCTCTGTGGAAACCACCCTGGGCCTAGATCTCAGTTTCCAAGAGTGAGTCTCATGCGTGGCCTCCTAAAATCCCAACACAATTCATGGCAATACTTCTCAGAGGTCAGTTTCAGAACTCAGTCTCTAAGGGCAATCACACCAGAGTTCAAGCCCAGGTGGACCCAGTCATCCCTTTCATCTGCCAAAAAATGACCACAATTAAAATCAAAACACTCCCACAGGGCCATCATCTTCTTCCATGTAGACACTCATTATAACCTCTAGCTGGAGGTTTCTATGAGCCCAAGGTAGTGTCCAAATAAGCTCACATGCCCCTCATTCGCCTAAAATCATGATGGCCTGGACACTCTTCCTGTGAACCAGGAATGATCAAATATTCCTGCTGTTAAAGTGTTCCACTTCTCCAATTTGAGGCCTACTGGCTGTAGGGCATAGATTCTTTATGTGATTTGGAGTCATGAGAAAACCCAAGCAAATATGGGCTAGCCTCTGCAGGGATTTCAAGAACTCATTTGACCCAAAGGATCCCTATTCTCACTTTATGGAGGTCAGGAACCTAAAACAAGAAGGCAAAAATATTCATCCACAATTACTGCTCTTTTGGCCATTTTAGTTTTGGAAGCACATGGGATCTTTCTTTAGATCCATCAGGTGCTGAGAATCCAAGCCACAACCTCACACAAGGACAAGAGGCTGATTCAGACACATCCCATTCCAAATCAATTAAGCAAAGAGCCACAGGTGATGTCCATACATTTCCATATGAAAACAGTTTTCTTCAGGCTACACAAAGGGGTGGTCTGAGGCAAAGACCTTCCTGACATTCAGGGTAATAGAAATAGAAGTAAGCAAATGGCCCAAAGAAGGGTTTCTCCACTGAGACTTTACTGGTCACACTGAAATCTGAGGTTTCTTAGATGCTCCCCTTCAGCAATCCAGTACATGGCCATGTCACAGAACCTTGTGGTGTTACATATTTGGGAAACAAAACCATGAGCCTATTCTGGAGAGTGGCCAGAATTCGCGAAGAAAACAGGAACTTTAGAAGATAGTAGATGTTGCCCATCCATAAGGCAAGCTGCAGTCCATTCATTAATTGGGCAGTATGAATGCGGGGAAGCTTTCAACTAGAGACAACACATCCATTGATGCATTCTCTTTTCTAATGTCTACAACCACAGATACAGTGGGATACACAGACCTAGAAACACTCACCATGTCAAACGACTTACTAGAAACAGTCCACTCCAAACCAAACAAACCACCTTTCCTACCTATTCTCAGAACATGAGAAAAAACCACAAACTCACACCTACAATGGCAAAGGCACTGCCTTCCCCCAAATAGGTCTGTGACTATCCGGAGTGTCTTCTGACTGGTGGGCCATATTATGTTCCCCCAAAATGGCCTGTCCTGTTTCAGATCTGGTCTCCTTGTCCAACTCTGTGAAGTTGTCAGGAGCCAACGGTGAGCCACTACCTGCTTTCTCAGGAAAGGCCCCTCTTCAGAGCTCTGCTGGCATTTGGCCATCCTCACATCAGTAGGTACCAAGAAAGACTGACTATGTCTTTGGGAAAAGAAAACAAGTTAGCCCACTGGAACTGGGAGTGGGACTGGCTCTGGGTGGCTTCTTTCCTGGATCCCAGGTTCAGAGAATTCCATCACCAAGGAAGTGAAGTGAGGTCACTTCTTTCAGGAACAGAATATGGTCACTGCCTTGGTAACCACTTTGTGCTAACAGTTGCTTCCAGGGTTCCCATGAGATGGAGGCTGCCCCAACATCCTGTGACACATTCAGAAGTTAGAATGGTATATCAACCATAGGCACCAGGAAACAGCTCTCCACAGA